>NW_007259400.1:326899-364346 GCF_000164805.1 Carlito syrichta
CTCACCTCAGCCTCCCAAAGGCACGGGATTACAGGCTGAGCCACCGAGCCCAGCTACGTTGTAAATTTATAGAGGCCCCATGTTGAGAGGAAGAATAGTAAAATGACTAAGAGACTGTGTCTTGGACTCACACATCTAAGCCTGGGATGGTGGGCAAGTAAGGTGGACTACCTCTGCCACAGTTTCCCCATCCATCCTGGGAGGATGAAGCATCCTCACTTCTTGGAGATGGGGAGACATGAACTAAGGAAATGTAAGTGAACCCTTGGAACACCATCAGCACTCAGTGGCACAGCAGCAACCAATAGTACTCAGTTAAAACCAGGTAGCTTTTCATCATCCTCAGTAAACTGACTTAGAAACAGAAAACCAAACACTGCATAGTCTCACTCATATGTTGGAGCTAAATGATCATAAAGATGGAAATAATAGACACTGAGGACTCCAATAAAGGTGAATTGTAGGGGGAGCAGGGAGGATTCAGAAATACCTATGAGACACAATGTCCACTATCCGGAGAATGGGCTCCCTGAGAACCAACTCCCACCAGTAGCAACATGTCCATGTAGCGAACACCCATGTGTGCCACCTGAATCTAAAATAAAGATTAAAAAAATAAAAAACTGGGTAGCTTTAATTGTATTTGAAATGCACCAGCAGAAACGAGAAGAACATGACATACAATTTTGCATGGATTTCAGAAACATGAGTGGTAAAAGGTAATAAATACAAATATGAAAAGCCCTGCAGCAAGCATTAAGGAGCCGGGAGAATGAGTCCTCATGAAGCTGGTGGTGAGAGCCTCGAGTTACACCCCCGCCCTTGTCATCTGCGTGTCACCAGGTCCCCTCCACTGCTCAATTCTCGCGGGCCGCCTTCGCTCCCTCCACCTGAAGAACAGTTTCATGGAGGGCATCTGTTTCCTAGACCCCATCTCCAGCTGCCTGCACAATTACCTCATGGTCATAAACTGTGCTCGGTGCCAGGCTGAAACGCATGCACACACTGCCCCCTAGGGGATGCCTTCTCTCATGACCTCAAAAATAAGGAAAATCACACCTCTTGGGGGACTGTGTGGCCGGCTCCAGCACAGCTTGGTCGTCACTGCTGGGCCACTCCAGTACCAAGCGATGATCCTCTGCCCAATGTGGAGTCTCGCTAGGATTTGTGAGATGAAGTCGATGTCCTTCTATGTCAGGAAAAGGCGTTGATGACAGTGAGTCTGGAAGTTTGATATAGAGTCTTAAACACACTGTGTTGACTGACATCAAGCGACACCTTTGCACCCCACACAGCAGATCCTAAGCTCAGAGTGACAGGGTCACATCAGTGGTGATGAAACTCACTCGACACACAGTCCTTGTGAGGCTGCCATGTTCCCAGCACTTATGGTCTCCGCCAGCAGGAGAGACGGAGGCCCTGGCTCCCCCGGGGCTGACTCTCTAATCATGTCAGTGGCAACCCACCTTGGTCTTCCTGCTGCCCACTCAGCTTCTGATGAGGTTTCCTCGGCTCTGGGGGTGGGAGATAAGGGCATCCTGTGTACGCTGCTTACCCCAAAAGCATTTGCAGACAGAGCCCTGGCTCCTCCGTAGTCTGCGGTGTTTTTATTTTGCTGTGCCTTTTCTTTTCCTGTTGTCTGCTGTAGGGTTTTGTGGTTGTTTTATTTTATTTGCCTTTGCTCAGTTCTGACATCTTTTCAGACCTCTTTGAAGCCACATCACAGGGCAGGACAGTAGCATCCTGCACGCCAGTTCTACGTCAATGTTGTCCTCTTTCCTATGCCTGCCTGATGCCGCCTGTCCCCTGTGTCTTCTGTCAGTGCTTCCCTGGGAGCACCTTAGACAGTACCCGTGTCATAGCTGCTCAGAGTGAGAAGCAAACACCAGCAATGTTGTTACACGAATGCACGAGAAAAAGCAATGTTGTAATTTGGAGGGAAAAAAGAATTTATTGTGCACGTGTATGGTGTCTGTGTAGTGTGCGTGCATGTGGTGTTTGTGTGGTATGTGTGGTGTGTGTGTATGGTTTGTGTATATGTGTGATGTGCGTGTGTGGTGGGTGTGGTGTGTGTATGGTGTGTGCATGTGTGTTATGTGTGTGCACGTGTACGTGGTGTGTGTGTGATATGCAGTGTTCATATGGTGTGTGTTAGTGTGTGTGATATGTATTTGTGTGGGGTGTGGTGTGTGGTGTGTGTGTGTGTGTGTGTGTGCATAGGGTGTATGTGTGTGTGGTGTGGTATGTGTGTGGTGTGTATGGTGTGTGTGGCATGTGTATGTGGTGTGGTATGTGGTGTGTGTGTGTGGTATATGTGTGTTTGTGCTTGTGTGAGGGTATGCAATGATTCCAGGGACTGACCCTCCTCTTGGCCCAGAGTGGAGGGAGAAAGGAGCCATGAGTAGGGGCTGCCTGCAGCTATCAGAAGAACTTGGCCAACGTGGGGTGCTCAGGCCCCAAGCCACAGGCTTCCATTCCAAGATTCCATTTGAACTCACAGGCTCCCAGTGTATCTCTTTCCACAGAAGCTTCTGCCTCTATCTGTGGCCACCCCTGATCCCCTGAGCTGCCTCCTGGTCACTCCTTACGCCCTCCCCATGGCTGCTGCAGGTAGATGTGGGCCAGCCCCCTCTGCCCTCGGTGTCTCTTTCCTACGAGGTTGCTGAGAGCTGGACTTGTGTGTCTTCCTGTGTCTGTGAGCATAAGAGTACATCATCCACCCAGTGTGGCTTCCTGTGTGCTTCTGTGTCTGTTCCCTTTTCCTTCCCCTGAGGTCCTTTGGAGGTGGGCTCGAGAACCAGCCATGACAGACTGTCTTGTCCAGTTTATGGCAACTCCTGTGCGCCCAGGCCCTTTCCACCAACTGGCTCCTCGGCACCCATGAGTGGCACGCTCCAGGTCTGCTCTGGGTTGGGCCTTGTCCGTCTTGTTCTCTGTGGACTCTCCAGCACTAGGAGAACATTGGGCACACGGTAACACAATAAGGAAAGGTGCACCTTTGGAGCACAGACCGTATACCAAGTACTGCTCATTTCCTATTTTATTTGATTTTTATAACGACCGCCATTTTACAGCTGAGAAACAAACATGAGTCATACAGGGCCCCGGTAACTCACTCAACATCGCACAGGTGTACGTAGTGATGAAAGAATTGAAACCCAGAGAGTCTGACTTCAAAGCCTTTATCCATGGAGCTGGGCTACTGCCCTTGGAGTGAGGGTCCCTGTGTGAAACCCTCCTGCCTCCTTGTATCTGGAGCAAAACTAACAACTCAGTTGTCATTAGGGAAACTTCTAGTAACACAGGAGTTGAGAGCTAAATCTTGGATTATCTCTAATTTCACTCATCCTTTACCCTTGGACTGAAATTTAGATATTTCTTCCCTGCTCGTCTCCAGATTAGTCTAGCCCAGCAGGATACTCCTACCACGACAGCCACTGCCAGAGCCAATGCCAACTTTTATCTGTGGTTCTCAGTTCAAGACGGAAACTGACACTCTGCTACAGGCTGGGTGCCCCAGGAACTGGCAGCGGGAGCAGCGCCTGTCAACAGTCTCCTAACAAATGGCTTAATTTAGACTCTCTCTCCCACGGGTCAGCCGCTGCATGTCCACCCAGGCTGCTGAAGGCCATGCTCCGGCACTCTCCTTCCTGTTCTGGAAAATGACACTGAAACTGTAATGAGCCTGGAGGAAGCCAACCAGACAGGAAATAAACCCGTTGGGTGTGTGCTTGTGGAAGAGTTTTGGAAGACCTTCCATCCCTTGGGAAAACAGTTGTTTGATACAGGCATGGCCAGCAATTACTCATGATCTCATTGGTGGGGATTGATTTCAAGATGAACTTGAAGCTAAGTGGACAGGTAGGACATGGCTCTGGGATGCAGCTTTCACAAGGGCCAGTGGTGATGTCAGAGGAGCTCGGTCAGGATTTCCTGGGGTGAGGGCAGAGTTGATGGGCCTTATTTTTAGATGGGATTGATATTTTTAGTGAAAGTCTGACAGCTTCTCCATTTTTGGGAGTGGAGGGGTAGAGGGAGAAGGGATGGCTTCCTGGAGTTGGTCATTTCCTCTCTGCTGGTGAAGAAGTTTCACGGGAAGCGTCCAGAGCTGGTAAACATGCTGACATAATGGGAACATGCTGTTGGGGTGTCAATGCACACACATTCCTTCCTGGACCCTGGGCCAGGTGAGTGGGGGATGCTTCCTGTTTTTGGCTCTAAGAGGACCTTTCAACTTCCGGGAGCTGCTCTGGAGAATAGATCACAAGAACTGCTGGGCTAAGTGCGGCCTCAGACAGCAGAAAGTGGCCAGTGGCAAGGGCTGATGATGTCCCTGGCAGCTCAGGAACTGCCCAGCTTATCCTGTTGGAGGTGTCCATGGGGCCAAGTGGGTTCAGTTTCAACAACATTGAGCCACCATTGGCTAAAACTCACCTGCTTGCCAGCAATGCCCTAAGAGCCTGGATTTCGGCCACTTCTATATTCATTCAGCAGGCGCTGCTGATGGCACCTGGTGAGTCTCCCCCGGGAGCTGGCACCCCCTCTGCCTCTCCCATGTGAAAATGTCCAGCACCTCTTGTGTAGACTGAGAAGCTGCATGCTCACCCTAATAGCAATCTTCCATACAGTCTTGGAAAACACATGGTCACCTTGTCACCACGCCCCTTCTCCCTTGTCCACTGTAGATATCGCTGATCCACATGGCAACCTTGTCACCATGCCCCTTCTCCCTTATCGTAGACATGGCTGATCCACACGACAACCTTGTCACCACACCCCTTCTCTTTTTCACTGTAGACATCGCTGATCCAGATGGCGCCCTTGTCACCACACCCCTTCTCCCTTGCCCACTGTAGACATTGCTGATCCACATGGCAACCTTGTCACCATGCCCTTGTTCCTTTGTCATAGACATAGCTGATCCACACAACAACCTTGTCACCACACACCTTCTCCCTTGCCCATAGAAGACATAGCTGATCCACATGGTGACCTTGTCACTATACCTCTTCTTTTTTGTCCACTATAGACATTGTTGATCCACATGGTAAATTTGTCACCATGTCCCTTCTCCCTTGTCATAGACACGATTGATCCACATGGTGAGCTTATTGCCACTCCCCTTCTCCCTTGTCCTTTGTATACATTGCTAATCGGCCGTGGGACTTCAACTGCCAAGCCTAGGGCAATCACACGGTCTTTCTTAACACTGTCCTTCTGCTCTTGTAACCAGTCCATTGGAACTGGCGTTTGACATAAAGTCAATTTGCCATCTTCGTGTTCCAGTTATCTTCCTAAAAACTAACTCCAGCTGTGTTTCCTCCCTGATGTGACACTTCCCATCTTCCCAGTGCCTTTGACATGAGTTCCTGCTCCCCGGCAGGTGCCTGGACTGTTCACAGTCTCACATTTCTCCTCTGCGGTCTTCTCTTTTCTCCTCTCCTTCCCCACCTTCCTCTCTTCCCAACTACACAGGCTCCGGGGAGCTTCATGTTCTTTCATATAGATGCATTTTGCTCTCTGTGACTCTTGACTTTGCACAGGGTGCCCTTGATTTTAGGTTTGTTTTTTTTTTTTCTTTCCGTGTTCCTATCTGTAAACTTCCACTATTGTTTTCAAAACCTCCATATTTTCCTTCTGTTGTGTTTCCAAGATTCCCCTAGACAAAGTTGATGTCCCTCTTCTGTGTCTCACAGGTTTCTATTTTTACCTCTACTAAAGCGCTTGTTATTGTACCATGTTCTCATGCTGGATATACAAGCTGGGATCCAAAAAAACACTAGAATTCATATTTAAAAATTATGTATTTATTCTTACATGTTGAAACTTCAGTCACTTTCAAAGTGCTCTCAATTTGATGCTCTACACCTACTGAGACGTTTCTTCCGCTGCTCAAAACAGTTTTTTTTAACTAATCAGTTTTGATGCCTTTCAATGCTCTGCCATTTTTTGTTTTACCTCTTCCACATCAGCAAAACGTTTCCCTTTGAGGAATTTTTTCATCCAGGAAAACAAAACAAAAAAAAGTTGCTTGGGACAAGATTGGGTGACTAGGGAGGGTTGGTCAAAAACTGCAGAACACTCAGTGTGTTGTGTGCAGGTGGGCTCATAAATCACCCATGATGAAATGGTCAAACGTGTGAAGAGAATCTCAAAAAAAAAAAATTCACTGAAACCAAACGCAGCCTCTTACAACAACGCTACTGGTTCACTGATGCCAATGGGTTCCTAGAACTCTTGCCTAGATGGGGAAGTCTGTACTACAAGAGGCCCACTCTCCAAAAAATAATTCCAGTTTCTGGGGGCATCTCCCTGGTATTGTGGTTATTACAATAATTACATATATTATAATTATGGTCATGTATTTGCTTACTTATTTATTCAACACATTTATTGCCTTCTATGTGTTGTGGTACTAATAAGTGAATTAATATACAGAATAGATGTTTCATGAATATTTATTTAAAAAGAATAAATGATATTTCCTTGCTAATCGAAGATGCCTTTAGCCCCTATATCTCTGGAGTATCTTCTTCAAAATTATAGGAGTCTGGGGTGAGATTTAGGTCTTTCCTCAAGTATTATAAAATTTGTAGAAAATAAACATTTCTAAAACTCTCTTTTACAAATACCAACTGAGATAAATAATCTTGCATGAGTGTATATACGATTTCACGATTTTAGTCATATTCTTTCTCCTCTTTTCTTGCATGTCTTTTTTCTCCATCCTATACATTGATCCTTGTAGGGTGACCAGTATCACTGTTTACTTGACACTATCGCAGTATTAGCAGTAAATCCCCACATCCTGGAAAACCCTTAGTTCCAGGCAAATCAGAAAAGTTGGTCACCCTGCCCCTAACATTCCTATATTTCTTTTCTAAGTAGTAAATTTTAAAAGTGCAAGGTAGCCAGGCGTGGTGGCTCATGCCTGTAATCTGGGAAGCCAAGGCAGAAGGATTTCTTGAGGTCAGGAATTCAAGACCACCCTGAACAACATAGTGAGAACTTATCTCTGTTTTTAAAAAAAGTTAGTCAGTCATGGTGATGCATGCCTGTAGTCCCAGCTACTGGGGTGGCTGGGATAGAAGGATTGCTTAAGCCCAAGAGATTGAGGCTGCATGAGCCATGATCATGCCACTGCACTTCAGCCTGGGTAACAGAGTGAGACCCTGACTCAAAAAAAAAGAAAAAAGTGCAATGTGTGATTATCAATATTGTTTCCTATATTAATATAACACAGATTTTATAATTACCATTGCTGTTTTATAAAAATGAGATTACATACGATGATATTACAATGTGGTCTTATATTGTATATGCTTTTCCCAGCCTGACTTTTCCACTAATAAAACCTTGTGAGGCTCATGCTGAGGTAACTGGTATAACTCTAGTTCATTCTTTACTACTCTCTGTGGTGTGAGTATTCCATATTTTTTGGCTTTTCACTTATTTTTGTTTCCAGTTTTGGCACTTTGAACTATGATGATGCACACATTTCAGTGTCTTCCTGTATTGGTTCTTTCATTTCTACGAGATAAATGACCAAGGGTGGAATTGCTGAGTTGAATAACAAATGTTATTTCAATTTTTATAATTATTGCTAAATTGTTTTTCTAAACAGCTGTAACACAGCACATTTCTACCATTGTGTGTATGACGCCCTTTCTAGCACATTCCCCCAGTCTCCCATCATGGGTTGTGAGAATTCTTACTAATCTGTCCATCTGATGGTTATAAAACGACAGCTCATTGTTACTTTAATTTGCATTTCCCTGACGACTAGTGAATTTGAGCATTTTTAAAATGTGCTTGGCTGTTTAGGTTTGTTCTTTAGTGATGTGCCTATTTGTATCTTTTACTCTTTTTCTCCTGGATTGTTTGACTTATTCTTGACAATTTGAAGAGTGCCTTTGTATGCCACAGGTGCTGATGGTTTTAAATCTCATACAGACATTTTTTTCCAGCTCTGATATTTGTGATTTTGTTTATTGGATCTTTTGCCATACAAATACTCTTCATTTTAACATAGGTAAATACGCCTATCCTACTTTTAATCTAGCCTCTGAATTTCCAGTCTTGGTTAGGAGGTTCTCCTTAAGTTATGTGATCTTCTATATTTTCTTGAATTTTTTTTTTTTTTTTTAGTTGAAGTCTCACTCTGTCATTCAGACTGGAGTGCAGTGGCCACTCCCGGCCACCGCAGCC
Source organism: Carlito syrichta (assembly GCF_000164805.1). NCBI lineage: Eukaryota > Metazoa > Chordata > Mammalia > Primates > Tarsiidae > Carlito > Carlito syrichta. Next base: position 335,108 of record NW_007259400.1, read on the forward strand.
TCGACCTGCTGGGCTCTGACGATCCTTCCACCTCAGCCTTCCAAGTAGCTGGAACTACAGGCGCGCTACCACACCTGGCTAATTTTTGATTTTTTGTAGAGATGAGGTCTTGCCAAGTTGCCCAGGCAGGTCTCGAACCCACGGGCTCTGGCAATCCACTCACCTCGGCCTCCCTTTTACATGTAAGTCCCCAATTTTTATCTTGTGTAATTTGACTGGTTTACTGCTAATACTTATCTGGTCTCTGACTGATCCAAGTGGTGTTGTTGGATCACTTACACTAACTCCAGGACAGAGCTTTGTAAGATGTCCTTCCAAGTATCCAGAGACCCAGGTGAGTCTGCCAACCCACCTCCCTCTTCCTGCCCATTCCCACACACCCGCCATTGGGTCATCAAACTTTCTCAACAGTGTAAATAACTCTATGCCAGGATGTAAAGTCAACTTTGGACCAACATGAATACAATATTTTAGGAACAGAAATTGTGGTGTCATATTTGACCATCTTGATTTTTGACCATTTAGCATCTATTCTTTACAAAACAAAACAAACAAACAGCATTCTGCTTTTCTTCTAAGAAATGGCTCCTTAACCCACTCTCAGTCATGTGCTTTGAGGTACAGTTGACTCCAAAACCCAGTTCCGGGGGGAGACAACCATCACATTCCTAAGCCAGTTAGCACATTTCCTGACTCTGGCCATCACCATGGCTCAAGGAATTTCGCCAATCAGAGCCATTGAGACACAAGAAGATGGCTTGTGAGGGCTTCTAAGGAAGAGAAGTTCACTTACCCTCTCTCTTTCCTGCTGGCTACAAAGAGAGAATAACAAAATACTGGGACAGACAGGCAGCCACCCTGGTGTCAACTACCCTATAACAGCCAGCAGAATGAAGTCAAGAAACCAGAGGTGAGACACCAGGTCCTGATCCCCTTGTCTGAGTGCTGGATCAAGCTGTGTCTAAGCAGAACTTTCGATTGTCTGATTACATAAACCAACACATTTTCCTTGTTTAGAAAAAGCTATTTTAGATCTGTTTTCTCACCTCTTGCAACTACAAGTCTCTATACATCAGAACTTTTTTCTCAGCTATAGTTACTTAATGAGGACATCTAAAGGAATTCTCTAAATAATGTCTCCAATTTCATGCACGAGGGAACTAAGATAAGTCCAGGCACCTTGGTGACCTGGTGTCTCAACTTGCCATATGTGTGTTCACATGGGATCAAGGTATGTTTTGGAGCAAAGTCCCCCTGAGCAGTAAGGATGCCAGGCAGATAAGCTAGTTCTGGGGGCGGTGGGAGGGAGTTGTCCCCAGCTCCCCATGTTGGAGCCTTCAGAGAGAGAGAGGACCATATGTGAAATGGGAGCACCTCGTTATGCCAAGTCTTGTGGGAGCCACAGTCTGTGGTGATACCCTCTGCAGCGTATAACACAGCCACAGTGTCCATTCTGACACCGCCAAGGTAGAGGACACTAGAATAGTTGGAGGACAGAGGGACTGCAGCAGCCATGGAGGTGGCATCTTGTGGAGAGACACTGTCAGGATTGGAGGTGCTCAGCTGACAGACGGGACCTGGCTTGGGCAACAGAACTTGGCAGAACCAGCAGTGGGGCCAGTACAGGGCCTCCAGACCCAAGGTCGCCTCACAGGGCAGAGCAGCTGTAGACACAAGGGAAAGCAGTGGAGCTAGTGGTGACTCCCTGGACTTCCCTTGTGGGCACTTGCAAGACACTTCCTGAGACGTCGAGAAGAACTGTGCATGGTGGGGGCTGGAGAGGGGGCTGGAGGAGGTCTTATTGGGTTCTGCACCAAGAGCTTGCAAAATGAGCTATTGTCATGCAAGACCTACAACGGCAGGTCAAACCACGCCAGGTCTGCTCCTTAAGCTGCTGAGGTACCTGGTCTGCTCCCCTCCTGGCAAACCTTCCCCAGACAGTCTCCTTCAAAACCCTACCCTCCCAGAGGAAAGTCCCCTCCGGTACCCTCCATGCAGAGTCTAGAACACCCTTCTCCATGCTCCCATTGCATCTTCCCATGATTTCTATGATCTGCCTACACACGTGTCCCCTGCTCTGCACTCTCAACAACTTATGGGTGCTCATATTTTATTTTTCCTGAACCAAGTACAACTGGCATATTGTATGGGTTCAATAGATGTTTGTAGAATTACTGGCTGGATTTAAAGCAAACAAAAATAATCTATTCTCTCAGTCTTTTGGGGTTAGAACACATTTCCGCCCAGAGGCTACTGGAACGTCTACCCCATTTCTTTTGTAAGAGTTTTGTGGGTTCAATATTGAAGTGTTCTTGTTCTTACTGCCTTGCTGAGAAATTACAGTTTCTCTTGCTATTTTTCTAGACAAGAGGAGATGTGGCTAGAAATTGAGGGCATCTGACTAGGTTTTTTGAATTAGTGACCTTAATCTCCGATGTCAGGATTAATCTTTCTTTTGTGAGAACCGTTTAGTGGAGAAGGAGTTAATACTGACACTACTTCACGAACAAATGGCCTCATTCAGGAAAGGGAAAGAAATTGGGCGTCAATGGATTACTCCTCCTCGGATCTGTGGATTAGTGTGCGTGGGGAGGTCACCCAAGTGGAAAAGCATCATTTCACTGTGTCTGAGGGAGGCTGCTCTCTCTCGTGCCACTTCAATTATGGGTCTCTATCACAGGCGTCATGTGGTGCATGTCCCGCGACCTACTTCACTTAAGCCTATTATGGAACTTTTTGGGATTATTAAATATTCGAGAATGCATGGGAATTAGGATGTACTGGCATCTCTGTTCACAGAATCAGTGCTCTCAATTTTTCTCTTTCACACAAACACAGGCAATTCAAGAATTCCGTAAGACGAGGAGGACCCGAGAAAATCGTCCCTGACTTTACAGTCTTATCAGAGAATGTTAATTGTATGCAGTGAAGATACATGGTGTGTGGACTAGAGAGTCATGTATTTTTCTTTAAAAGAGATTCATAATTTACAATGCTCATTGAAAAGAATAAATATTAGGCTTAGGAAGCCAAGAGTGAGTTTCCTAAATATTTTTCAAAAGAAAAAAAAAAATGCCTTTTGAGGTCTGAGTGTTCATTTTCCTTCATAATTTCTATTGACCTGGATGCCTTGTGAAGAATCCTAGATGCGTTCATTGCTAATGGCATTTTCATGAAAGTGGGTTTTTTGTTATTGCTGTTAAATAGAAACGAGGTCTTGCTATATTGCCTAGGTTGGTCTCGAACTCTTGGGCTCAAGTAGTCATCTTGCCTCAGGCTCTCAAAGTGCTGGGATTACCAGTGTGAGCCACCCCACTCAGCCCAAAAGTGGGCATTTTAAGTTTAACAGTCCATCTGTCTCTCCCTCATACTCTTCACCTTCTACTATGGAACGAAAGTTTTCATAAGGTGACTCATGGATTAATAGACCTGGGGAATATTCTAGGATCTCAGAGTTTTCTTTTAGGATCCCAAAGTCCAAAGAATGTGGCCAAAGAGAGTGCCAGCCTGTGAGGAAGGAGACAGGACTCATTAACACCCTGAAGGAGACACCGCTGTTGCTCTCTGAGCCCCCGAGCATGTCAGTCAGAGGAAATGGCTTGGTGTCATCTGGGGTGTGAAAACCACTATCAAGACAGCAGGTGTGACCCTCGGGTGCCAGGTGCCCACTGGTCTTGAGAATTACGATGACACAAAAAGAAAATGGGGCTTTCTATGGAGGGGCTCCAGTGAACACGGTGGAGCTCGGGGCTGACATAGTGCTCTTGGGTGACCCCAGACCTGGGCAGAAAACATGTAACCTCTCTCCTAAATAAGGTGAATTTTCTCAAGATGCCTTGAATGTGGTAGCTGTCTGTGTGCACACATCTGACCACGCTTTCAGGGGCAGTGTCTGTGCATCAAGGAGGGTCCCTGCCAAGATGCTTCCACGTCCATTGGATGTTACCAGGAAGGGTGCCCACCCCACTCGAGCAGTCGCCCCAGTTTCTCGCCCACGGAGCTGTGTGGGAGTGGCACGTGACCAACTCCTTGGCATCCGAAAGGGATCAGGCACAGATCGCACCAGCACACAGAGAGGAAAGCGAAAATAAAGTGTGAGGGTTGCAAAGGAAGTTGCAGAGTGCATGGCAGATGTTGTGAGGTTTTTCTGGCAGGCCTGGTGCCAAGCATGATTGATGACATTCACCGGGGAGGTTAACGGTGCTGGATAGTGCTGAGTGGGCTTTGTGAAAATAAATGCAGGTCACATGCCAGGGCCACAGCAAGAATGGTCAAAAGTGAGGGAGATTTTCAAAACAAGCAGTGTGTCATCTGCTTACGTGGCACCCATGGATGAGGTTCATGGAAGGCAAGAAGGCGCAGGTTGTTCCGCCATGGCTGGAGAGAGGAGAGTCCTTGGTGTGCTGAATCCCTTGAAGGTGACAGGCTATGAGTGACAAACAGGCTACTACGAATTCTGAAGGAGGCAATGACATGCCTAGTTTACACTGTGAATATTTTGGCCTTAATTTATGCCGTGAGCAATGGCTGAGCCCAGGCTCGTTATGTGCCTCCTGAAGATGATTTATGTGGGTTTCATGTAGTTGGACTTTAATTATTCACATGATTATCAATAAAAAATAAGGGCAGAGAGCACGGAACGTGAGCAGGTTGGCAGGGCAAGCAGCTGATCGTAACGACTCCATTCAGACAAGGAGCGGTGGGTGTGGCCTTTTCCTCCACATCAGGTCTGACAACAAATTCATAAGCAGAATTGACACTTCTCTTCTCCTTTTTACAAACATACAAACTGCCAACCTGTTAATCAACTCCCTGATGGCAGACAAATGTCTCCGGGAAACACACGCCAAACATCAACTGTTATTGGTGGAAACTCAATAGGATGAAATGAATTGATGCCACCATTCTAGCTCGTGCAATGCACTTGCTGATCAATAGTGAGTAATTGGACATTGCTCTGTGACAAGGAGGACGCTGAGACAGGGGCATCGCGGCGAGTAATGGTGCATATTAATCACTGTCTAACTTGTTCATCAATAGCATTTTCCTCCAACAACCTTCCATGGTGTGTGACCAGATAGGGGGACCCCCCCCCAATTCCCCATGGGTATTGATCTGAAGGCTGAGATAGCATGACTCGAGGAATCGTGATTTAGTGCTCCTTGCACCTGATGTGCTTTGAGCGTCACCGTGCCCTGTTATGACTACACACGGTGTGTGAATGGGATAAAGAACACCCCACACCTGAGGAAGAGATGAGACCGGGAAGGAATGGCAAGGCAGGAACTCTGCCAGAAGGCGGATATTCCCCAGGAGCAGTATTTGTTATCACTCTTGTTCTCCTTCTCTCACCTAAGAAATTGCCAGGGACCAGCAGGAAATGAGAAAAAATAATAATAAACTTATTTCCAAAAGTCAGGCCCTAGAAAAAGTCAAACTATTTTGAGAATGAAAATGAAGATACCTAGTAGTATTCCCTTCCGAGACGCACTTGTTCATAGCAGGCACGCACTCTGGCCGTGGGGCCGTGGGGAATGTGGTGTCTGCTGGCTCCTTTCTGGATGTGGGTCTCAGCACTCTTTCCGCAATGACTGCTGGCCTGCCAGGTTCAGGGGTTGTGTCACATAGGCGCTGCTGGATGAAGGTTGTCCAATCCTTCCCTTCCTCCACACTCTTGGGAGCAGATTTTCCTGAGCTTGAAGATTTAATGAGAATTCTCATTTTCATTCCCTAGCTATTTGCCAACTCCTGCCATCAAAAAACTTTCTTTTTTCTTTGCCTGGTATTTGGGGAATAAAATAAATTTTCCGTTAGCAAAAAGGAGAGGCTGAAAATAGTTACAATTGGATTTTTCCTGGAGCCAAATCCCAATGAAGTTTTTCTGGTAAAACAACACCAATACCTTGGAAACAGCCAGGTCCAAGACTCCAGGAAGTTGTCTCACTATGGGAGGCAGTTTTGCGAAAAGGAAGTGACAGGGAAACGAGGTGGGTGGTGAGAACACACACAGCACGAGAGAGTGGCTTCCCCTCCGTGTAGACCAGGCCCTTGGAGACTGACTCTGGAGGAGTGTTGTGGTTTCTTAATCAACACCTTCCCAATTAGTGGAAGAGGAGGGAGGAGACCTAGCCTCCCAGAGCATCCACAGTTGTTCCCATAGCTCCCACCCAAGCATGGGCACCCACAGGCTGCAGGGAGCATTCTCAGAACCTGCCTTGGGGTCCCTGACTGCTTTTCAAGTTGTGTGATTCCCCCCTCGAGAAGGGCTAGAACAGGATGGCAGCCTGGTCACCCGGGACCACTGAATCAAGTGCTTGACTGGGAGCTCTGACATTTGCCCAGGTTTGAAATTCTACTTGGAAGGCCTTGGGTTTGTCAGCCGATCAGGAACTATTCCAAGGCCAGACTTCAAAGTAAGATTATCCAACTTTTCTTCTTGATGGTATGTTAGAGACAAGCAAGCCTGGCTGTGCCTGAGGGTTTAGGGATTATTTTGCCTTGATTGAAATGAAATAGAGAGGTACTGAGACGTTTCTATAATAATATCTTTCCACAACGATGTTTTGCATTTGCATCATTGCTCTCACCGTTAAAAATGCTTTCACATTTTACTCAACTCATGGTTACTGTAAGGTGTGCAGTAAAGGCCATTTGGGCTTCAATACAGGTGAAAAAACTGTTGTTGAGGTAAGTACTATCTTCTCAAGAACAAATAGCTGAAAAGATAGAACTGCAAATGAGAGAGGTTTTTTGGCCTTAAATTCTGGTGTTTCCTCCTTTTTCTATGTTGCTTCATAAATTTTATACTAAATTGGCAAAGAAGACCCAGTGGAGAATGTAAGTCCAGATTGAATATCTTGAAAAATTTTTTTTTAAATGCCTTCTTAGTTTTTAAAACCAAAAGATACTTAGAACGAGATTATCCAGTTTGTATCATCCACGCCCTCCCCCAAGTGTTAGGTAGAACCTTTAAATCATTCAAGACAGCTTAGAAAATCTCCTATTTTTAAATAGCCCAAGAGAAAGAAATTCCTCAGCCCCCATGGGTAACTTCCCCTGATGTTTAACATTTCTCAAAGTCAGGAAATTCTTGTGTTCTAAATCCCTGATGCTGCAGCTAAACAGGCTTCCTCCCAGTTGGTCTCTGTGAAGATGCTGAGCAGCTGGTCACGATCCTCCATGTGAGAGCCTTTTTTGGGGGGGGTGGATGTCAAATCACTCCTTAGACTCTTCTTTCACAGGTTCCATAATCCCAACTTGTTTCACGATTTCTCACAGGCCTCATTTCCCTGCCCTTTAATGGTCTCTCTGCCTCCTCCCACATAACTCAATGTTTCTGTTGAGATGTTAGGCTGGGGAGAAGAGGGCTTTGTTCTCAGGATGGGGAGCTCTGGAAAGGAGAGGAGACCACCGAACCTCAATAAGACGGGCCGGTACCTAATCCCACCCTGAGTATTGACGATGTTCTTGTTCTGGCCCTCTGAAATCTGACATTCTCAAGGAATTGGATGAATACTTAATTAGTGAGTTAAGTGCCAAAATACCTCTGGAATAACAACGGGGTATTTGGCAAAAGCCTGCTTGGGTGTCCCTATTCCTATCTAGCGTACCCACTCCTTTGGGCTGAGAAAGCCTCTAAGACTATTTCAAGAGCTCTCTGAAAATGACTCACTGGAGAATTTTTCTAGGTGGAAGTTTCCAGAACACCATAAGTTAGTGAACATTTCCCATGTCCCTAACATCTTTGCTACAATGTAAAATGAGTTCACTGAGGCAAAGGATTTCTATAACTTCATGATTTTTCACCACATTTTATATTTGGCCGTTGACTTCACACGTAATTATTATAAAAATCACAGTGAATAGGACTAAGACATTGAGAAACTTTAAATAAAAGAACGAAAACAATAGCATAACTTTGAACCTGAGACAATTTCATCCACTTGCTGCAAGCCCTGAGAAATGGCTACAGGTGTTCCTCAGCCAAGGTCAGAATGTCACATGGAAGATGTGGCTATGCAGATGAATCCATTAGGGATGTTTCCTAAGGATCCCGTGCATCTCTTATGCCTAGAGGGTTGGCAGGGTGAGCAGCAGGTCTAGAGGTCTTTAACTTGTTAGTTGTGAACAGCCACGTCATAACTATGGTGGTGCTCAGATTGGCACCTTTGTGGCAACTTCAGCCAGTGAGAGAAAGCCCAAAGCCTATTGGCACAGTGTTGGGGATAATTGAAGGAAATTAAACCTGCTTACAGAAATTCTGAAGACTCCTGGTCACAATGATCCCAATTGGCCTTTTTAGTTGGTGGTAATTTATACCAACCAGCCCCTTCCATGGACTTTTTATTTATTTACTAGGGATACCCCCCAAAAAAACTGGAATTATCTTTTGGAGGGTGGGCCTCTTGTAGTACACTCAAAATTTGTTCCTCTGGATCAGTTAACCGAAGTTTTTACCTCAAAGTCTTGAGAAGGTTGTATGACAATTTGCAGAAGAAATGTCCCAAGTTGTAGCAAACAGGTGACTGATTCTTCCACCATGACAACATACCTGCCCACATTTTGCTGAGTGTTCAGCAGTTTTTTTTACCCAAAATGGTATAACCTGCATGTCCCACCCTCCCTACTCACCCGATCTCACCCTGAGTAACTTTTTTTTGTTTCCCAAGATGAAACAAGTTATCAAAGGGAAATATTTCGCCAATGTGAAAGAGGTGAAAAAACAAAACAAAAAAAGGCCGAAACACTAAAAGGCATAAAAATTGACAAGTCCAGAAACTGTTTGAAGCAATGAAAAAAAAATGTCTCAATAAGTGTATTGCATCCAATGGAGAGTACTTTGAAGGTGACTAAAGTTTAAACATGTAAGAATAAATTCACAATATTTAATAAATAAATTCCTGGTTATTTTGGGTCCCCCTCGTATTTGGCCAAATATGTTATTGAAAGTCATTTGGAAAGGGGAAATAACATGTGTCCCATAGACTGTGAAAGGTAATTAGTAAGGAAGTTAAAATGGAGGTTTGAAAACTCCCTATCCCGAGACCTATTCCCAAGGTCACCCAAGTGATCTTCCACTAAGCAGGAAACAATTACCTGCTCTGATTACTTTCTTCCTTAATCTTCCACAACCCTCTTCAGATAGTGTCATCCTTTTTCCACTGGCTCTTTGGTTCCTCCCAGGGGGCTCAATAAGAAGTAAGACCCTGGCGTTACTATTACCAACTCAGATTTCATTCCCATCCCTGTCCACGACTCACTGTGGGAACAAGGCTGAGGGTGCTAGGCCTCACCTGTCCTTCCAGACTTCAAACTCTGCACCTACCACCAAGGTCCTGTCTACACCATGAACTGAACAGGGAGCAAGTCAGCTTCCACCTCCTGTCTGATGCATATATGGTCCACCTGCAAGAGAACCTGGGGGTCAGAGCCCACAGGGACGTGGGACACAGCCATGACAGGAGGTCGGGTCCTCACCACTCCTCACAGAAGGCTCTAGTGCTGGTTGGACACAGGAGAACCTGGGGACTTGAAACATGACCCATGCTCAGGACATCCCCTGGAGATGACTGAGAATTCCTCACAGCCAAGGTTGAGAACTGCCATTGGAACAGTCAGCATCATGGGGACTGGTCAGGCGGCTCTCAAATGTGGGAGGTGGAGGCAGGAGAGCCCTAGTGAGAAAGAGCCAGGCTCTCTGTCCATATGTCTTTTGTTTGCCTCATTATACGTCAGCTCCCTCCTCCCTGCTTCCCCCCATCCTCCTTCCCTCTTTCCCTCCTTCCTCCTCTCTCCTTCACTCCCTCCCTCCCTTCCTCCTTTCTTTCCCTCCTTCCCTCCCTCCCTCCTTCTTTTCCTCCTTTCCTTCCCTCCTTCCTTCCACAGGGGTTGAACTAGCATGTATTCCCACCAACAATGTAGGAGTGTTCCCTTTTCTCTGCAACACTATCAACATCTGTTGTTTTTCAACTTTCTAATAAAAGCTACCCTGAAAAAAAAAAAAAAAAAAAAAAAGCTACCCTGACTGGTATGAGATGGCATCTCATTGTGGTTGTGATTTGCATTTCTTTGATGATTCTCATTGTTGAACATTTTTTCATGTGTTTGGTGGCCACTTGAATGTCTTCCTTTGAGAAGTGTCTATTCATGTCCTTTGCCCACATTTTAATGGGGCTATTGATTCGTTTTCCTGTAGATTCTGGATATTAGTCCTTTGTTGCGTGCATAGTTTGCAAATATTTTCTCCCAATCTGAAGACTGTCGGCTACCTCGATTGATGACTTTTGCTGTGAAGCTCTTGGGTTTGATTAGATCCCACTCACTGTCTTCTGAGCATAGATTATCTTCCTGGTCTCAGGTTATCCTTGTCTTTGGGGGTGCCCTTACCTCAAATGGCTTCTTTGGTCCCAAACCACTTCCACTTACAACCGTTGCTTAGAATTTCATCATTTAAGGGTGCATGTGAGTTTTATCAGGATGCACCTGAATTAAAAGTCTGTATTGTGTAGGGGGGAGTGCATAGGGTGGACTGCTTTGGGCTTCACACAACCTTGGCTTGTCCTGGCTGTCAGATGGGCCTAGAATCCTGATATTTGATGCCTTGTCTCCATTTCTCATTTACCTCCTGCAGCACTGAGTTGACTCCCGCTGCACCGGGGTAATTTTAGATGAATATCTGCTGGATATTCCCAGACTGCTGTAGGAGGTTTTGATGTTTGAGAAAGGATGGCACGAAGTCATCTGATTGGGAACAAGAGGACTAAGTCAGCTGATTGAGGAAAAGCTGGTCCTAACCATGTATCCCTCAAGAAATTACCTTTAAATCATCGTGTCTTTTCTCACTTCTTTGGAAGACTCAATGTGGTCTTTCCCAGCTAAAAACAAGAATCAACAAAGAACATATGGGATCTTTATTTATAATTCTTCTTCATAGATGTGTGATTAAGACAAGAACAATATCCCTGAAGTTCAGGGCTCATGGAGTTCTGGAGTTTAGGGTCAAATTTCACTATGTAATTTTCTTCTCCAGATGAAATAAGTCCTCAAAGGGAAACATTTTGCTGATGTGGAAGAAGTGAAAAAAAAATGGCTAAAATTAAATTTTATTTTAAATTAAATTTTGATACTAAAAGGCATCAAAATTGATGAGTTCAAAAACCGTTTTGAACAGTGGAAAAAACATCTTGATAGGTGTATTGCATCAAATAAAGAGTACTCTGAAGGTGACTGAAGTTTAAACATGGAAGAATAAATTCACAATTTTTTATAAATAAACTCCAGGGTTTTTTGGTTGTTTTTTTTTTAGTCTCCCCTTATATTTAGCCAAATATGGTTACTGAAAGTCATTTGAAAAGGGGAAATAACTTGTGCCCTGTGGCATTTCAATTTTTACTGTGAAAGATGATTGGTAAGGAACCTAAAATGGAGATTTGAACACTCCCTGTCCTGAGACCTATTTCCAAGGTCACCCGAGCGGCCTTCCTCTAAGCAGAAAACAATTACTTGCCCTTTTATTTTCTTACTTAGGATCTCATGACCCTCTTCAGAGGGTGTTGTCCCATTTCCACTGGCTTTTTGGTTCTTCCCAGGGGCTCAATAAGAAGTAAGACTCACTTCCAAGGGAAATTATTTATTCTTGGTACAAGTGAAAACCTTGTTTGGGTTTGACCTGCCTAATTCTCCTGGAGTTAAACCGTATGTGAAGAAAGAGGCTTTTAAAGGGGATCCAGGCTATGTCAGGAAACTACCGCTCATTAAAAGTCCCTGACAAGATTCCCTCCCATAACCCTTTTGTAAAATCTCCATTTTAAAGGTAATAAAAAGTGATTTCTCAGTATAACTTCACCTCTACTTGGGTGTAAAGGGCACAGAAAATTAAGCTTTCTGAATAGCAAAAATTCTAAAACCTGCATCTTGCACACAAATACAAATTATTTTCCTTTCTGTTATGACAGTGCTTCTGAGATCTGTTTTACTGGGGTGAGGAAAAAGGGTAGGGAATAAAAGAAAAATCCTGTTTGTTATTGCTGGAGCACGGTTAGGAGTTCATTTGCTGCCCTCAAACTCACATGTGACTGACACTTGGTGACCTCCCCGCTTCTCTCTTTACAGGAGCTTTTATGTACTCCTACCACACTGCTGGCAGAATATGCAAGCCTACACTTAGGAATTCCCATTCTCCTCATGAAAGAATCCTCTGAGCCCTCCCTGCCAGAACTGTTAAGTAGCTTCTCCCTATCCCAGAAATTTTGCCACACGTAAAACTATCAGTATATCTTCTGTGCGTTCTATTAGCCTTCAGAATAAATGTACACTATACATTACACTCTGTGATCTTAAGACTATACTCTAACCAGAACTTACAGAAAGAGCATGGAATTTGGACTCGGAGATCGAGATGTGCACTTATCTCATACAAACAGCTTCATCTTTCTAAGCCTCAATATTTCCCATCTGAAAAATGGAGACAGTGGTCCTGATGTTCTAGCTAGGATTCTGGGTTCCCTCTGTTTTCCTCCTCTGTCATCTTCTCATGCTTGGTTGTGAGGTGACAGCTGTTTCTCCAGGGGTTTGATCTCCTTCCATGAAGAAAGAAGGGAGTGGGTGACAGGTAGTAGGCACATATTGGCTGAACTTGTCTTTTCTTTTCTTTTTTTTTTTTTTTTTTTTTTTTGAGTAGGAGTCTCACTCTGTCGCCCAGACTGAAATGCAGTGGCATGCTCCTGACCACCGCAGCCTCAACCTGCTAGGTTCCGGTGATCCTTCCGCCTCAGTCTTCCAAGTAGCTGGAATTACAGGCACTACTACACTTGGCTAATTTTTTTGATTTATTGTAGAGATGAGGTCTCGCCAAGTTGTCCAGGTGAGTCTCGAACCCGCGGGCTCAGGCAATTCACTCACCCCAGCCTCCCTAAACACGCGATTACAGGCTGAGCCCCCGAGCCCGGCCTGAACCTGTCTTTTCTTGTCAAAACAAAACAGTGTTCCTGAGCCTCCACAGTAGAAGTGTGCTGACTACTCACTGACCTGGTTGAGTCACAAAGCCTCCTGTGGTTGCAAGGAAGCCCAGGAATTCAAGTCTTTTTAGCTGGCAGATTGTCACCCTGAACATAAGCAGGCTGCTGTCAGTCTGAGGGTATAAGAGAGAGACTGGACATGGTTGGTCATGGCACAATCCACACCAAGCCACCTCACAGCATCCCTGGGAAGATGACAGGAGACACTGATGCAGTTATCTGACACAACCCTTCACACCTGACTCTGTGGGGCCACATCCCTGACGTGGATATGGGTGTGTGCGGTCAGGAAGAAAGCCAAGTACACGCTGGGGAGCTCCACTGGGACCCTCCAACACCCTTGCCCTCTATCTGGACCCCAGGAGACCATGCTCAGGGTGGGTAAATCTCTCCCAGGATCTTCCTGAGGATGTGGGAACAGTGCAGACCTCGGCTGGCTTCCACCCTGCCATCCCCTCTGGGCTTGCCAATGTCTGCACATAATAACGTGTTGATAAGATACTATGTCAAGCTCCACAGCCGGTCCTTGCCACTGTCTCATTACATGCCTGCTTCATAATTAGCACAGCAAGAACACAGCCCACAGGACCTGTTAGCACGTGGATGGCTGCTGCAGAGGGGACATTGGGTCAGATTTCTGGACCCAGCCCATAGGCTAACTGGGGGCTGGGGTCTTGGTTCAATGTGGCAATTCAGCCTCCTCCAGTTTCCTTTTTTCTTTCTTCCTTTTCTTTTCTTCCTTTCTTTCTTTTTTTTTTTTTTTTGAGTCAGGATCCCACTCTCTTGCCCAGGCTAGAATGCTGTGGCACAATAATGGCTCACCACAACCTCAACCTCATGGACTCAGGTGATCCTTCCACTTCAGCCTCCCAAGAAGCTGGGATTACAGGTGTGTGCCACTACACCTGACTTATTTTTTTGATTTTTGTGGAGATGAGGTCTCACTAAGTTGCCCATGCTGGTCTTAAACTCCTGGGCTCAGGCAATCCTCTCATTTCACCCTCCCAAAGTGCTGAAAGTGGTGTGAGCCACTGTTCCCAGTCCACCTCCTCCAATTTCTTATTAAGCAAACATGCATGTGGGGGGAGCTGTCTTACTGCACTCACTGGGGGGCTGGAGGTGGCAGCTGGGTGATGATGAGGGGGCAAAGGAAGAGACTCTGCACTAGAGCCTCACACATGTGGGCAAAGTGGCCCATCCACCATCTGTGCTGTCCACACAGCATGGAGCTCACTTAGAACATCTAGAACTTAGGTTTCATAAGCTCCCAGAGAGCTGGGATGTGCAGGGAAATGCACATGTGTGCATACTTGGGGAGCTATTCACTTCTAGCATCAACTGTCTAACAATGAGACACAAATTAACCTTCTAGGATTAGAATCCACCACATAGCATGAAGCCACTGGCCCCACACACCCAAGAAAGAACGAGCAGGCTGGCATCTCCTGCATCCAGCCATGGCTTTCTGTCCTCCCAAGGCCCCAAGAGAATCGTCTTCTCAAAGGACAACAAAACCCAGCCACAGCTGCTGAGACCATGCCATGTCCTCTATGGGCCAACCTCAGTGGCATCTTGTGCAGGAAAAGGAGAGGGCATACGTGCCCATTGGCGGCCTTGAGAAAACTTTCACTGGAAATTTCTCTACCATCCAAAGGGGTATCTGGCTGCAAGCCAGTCCTTCAAGGGGCAGGAGCAGCTCTGTGGATAGCCGGGAGGAACGTAGCGGCAAGATGGGGGATGTGCCAGAGGCAGTTGACACAGCACATGCATAAGTCCAGGACGTTCTTATTTCAAGTGACAGAAGCTATGTTCAGACTGATCTTAAGCCAAAAAAAATTAATCATTTAAAATAAATAAATAAATACAGGGATTTGTTACTTTGTAACTGGAAACCCCAGCGGAAGAGCCATGGCTGTAGGCAGCAGCTGGGTCCAGGGGCTCAGATGGCTGTCTTGCTTCCATTTCCTGGCTCTGCCATCCCTACCTGACCTCCCTCTCAGCGAAGCATCTCCAAGAGACAGCCACAAGTGACCTGGATTTGTGTTTCTCTGGCTCAGCTGCTGCATGAAAAGAGAATAGATTCCATACCTATTGCTTTAAAAAAAAATGCTGTGTAACCACTGAAAATCTCAAGAGTACGAGACGCGTTTCTTTTGTGACTGGCAAGGCTGTCCTGAGGCAGCTGGCATTGTCCCATTCCACGAGTGTTCACTCCTGGGCTCGGGATGAGGGGGACTCCAAGAAACCCTTCCCAAAGCAAAACCAGCAGGTCCCACCACACGAACATCTCTCAGGCCCCTCCCCGCCTTGTGTCCTCCAGTGTCGCATTGACCACAGTGAGCCACACACCACACCAAGTCATGGACCAAGGAGACTCTTTTACAGTATCACCGGAGGAGCTGCAAAGTTAGTTACGTGGCAAGGGTGTGGACAGGAGAGATGAAGAACTGGGACTCATGATTCAGTCCACCATAAGAAAGCTCCAGGGCCCAGTTGTCAGTCTCAGTGTATGTGGAAATACGTCCATCCATGAGCTGGTCTCTAGGACACCCAGGGGATTCTGAAAGACCAGCCCCAGAGATTGCGGGCATTCTGTGAAAGGGGTGTTCATATTGGGAAACAGGGCATTAGACCGGATGGCTCCTGAGGGCCTCATGTAGGGCAGAAACAAGAAAGTATGTGAAAAAGTACATACTTTTATGGGTAAGAGCCATGGCTGCCAGTGTCTGCTGCAAGAGAAAGGGGGTTTGAACCCTCACGTGCAAGTGAGTTTTCACTCCTTAGCTCCCCTGGGCATGTCTGAGACGCGTCAGGGGATGTAGCAGGCTGGGAAGGCATATGCCTAGGATTCCTTGTCATGAATCTTACTGGCACCACATCCAGGGTCCCTATATGTATGTATTCACATTTCTGCATATGTGTGTGAACATGTGTGTGGGTGGAAATTAGCATGATCTCGCCCCGTGTGTTAAACTCATGGACCGAAGTATGGAGTTAATGTTTTCTGGGATTGTCACTATTACTATAGGTGCATAGCAAGTTATCCCAAAATGCAGTGGCTTAAAACAATGGCAAGATTTATTTTGCTCACACATCTGGGCCTGGTGGGTAGAGCTCATCCCTGTTCCAGAGGTGTCAGCTCAAGAGCTGTGGGCTGAATCTTTGAAACTCGCTTGGAGGGAGACAGCAGGAAGCAGGTTGTCTTTTATGACCCAGGCTTGAAAACCTCATAGCTTACTTCTGCTGCAGCCTGTTCATCAAAGTGGCCACAGAGGCCCGCACGTGCTCAAGGGAAAGGTCAACGTTGCAAGCGTCTGTGGGATTGGAAATATGGCTGTGCCCACTTTTGGAAAATACAATCTGCCACAATCACTTCTCCCTTCCTGTTCTGATGGGAGCAGAGATAGAATGGGAGATTTAAAGCCATTCCGATGAGTTAAAACCATTGCTCTATCGCCAACTGGCTGTGGGATTTTAGCCAAGTTTTTCAAGTCTTTCTGAGCTTTTGTTTCTTTATCCATAAGTTGAGAATGCAGGTACACATTGTAACAGGCAGTTGTAAAGATTAAAAGAGGTGGTTCTGGTAAAGATCCTAACCTAACAGAACACAGTACTCTTTCCTATCCTCTCTCACATGCCCTCAAGGGTTTGCTTGAGTCATTCATTTCAGGTGGCTGGAGTTAAGCCACCATTTCTCCAGGGCACACAGAGTGGCACTCCTGATGTAAGTGAGGTAAGAACTGCAATCTGACTATTAGCAGACCGGATCCAGTGCCCTTTAGATCTTTAGATCTTTTAGCTGAAGTCAGCAGAGTGTTGCCTAATTATAATAAGTGCTGGAAGGACACAGACGGTGCTAGGAACTACATTTAGTCTAATATTAAGTTTAGTACAAAAGCTAGCTTAAAATTGACAAATGGCTTTGTCCTTTCCAAACCTGTAAAATAATATGAAAGCATGGATGTCAGGAAGAAGCAACTCATTCTGCTAACTTCATGATCTAAAAAGTCCTCTGACTTTCCAGTCTTTCTGGAAAGAATTGTTGGGTACATGTGAGTATGAAAACATCATCTCTTGGGCCAAACACCGACTGTTCCAGGGCTCTGCTATGTCTCTCATACAAAGAATCTTTTTTCAACACTTCTCAAATTATGTTTTTTCTCAAAAGTTACAGTTTTCTTTCATGAGGGATAAAATCTTATTGCATTTTTCCAGGAAAAGAACTAAATAAAAATGCGCATTTCTCATTGATGCAGGTAATCCGGGCTTTGAAAAGCCCACAACCCAGGTACAGCCAGCTCTTTCCTGGGCCTCCATTCTCACAAACCAGAGCTCCCCAGTGACAGTCTGCCTAATTCATTTAGCCCCAAAGAGCTTCAAGGGAAAGTGGAGTTTTCCTGGGGTCACTTTAAGAATTTGGCTCTGGCTGGGCGCGGTGGCTCACACCTATAATCCCAGCACTTTGAGAAGCTGAGGCCAGAGGATTGCTTGAACCCAGGGTATCAAGACCAGCCTGGATAACATAGTGAGAGCTTGTCTCTACAAAAAATAAAGATAAAACAATTAGCAGGGCATGGTGGTGTGCGCCTGTAGTCCCCGTTACTTGGTATGCTGAGGCAGAAGGATTGTCTGAGCCCAGGAGGTAGGGCTGCAATGAGTCGTGATCGTGCCATTGCACTCCAGCCTGGGTGACAGAATGGGACTTCAATTAAAAAGTAATAATAGTAATTTGGTTGAGAACCTCCAGATAGCTATTCCAGGCCACTCTGGACAACGAAACACACCAGCTAGCCTGGTCTCTGCAAGGCCATTTAGCTTGGAATAAGCCTAGAACAGGCTCAGACCCCAAAGGTTAATCCACATTCAAACTGAGGTAAGAAATATTCTGAGTAAATGACAAGGAATTTGCTTTTGTAAAGGTTTTTCTTGACAGACCGCCTGTTCTTCTCCCAGCATGAATGCAAATCCCCACCGGGAAGGCTGGCTGGTTGTGAAATCACACACACACCCAGAACTGCTTTCCAGCTATCCCTCGACAACTAATTTGTCTCCTGAAGCATGAAATTTAATTACCCGTAGTGGACATACTTGCATAATCACATGCTTTTATTGCACAGAATAGTTCTGTCTTCTGAAAAGTAGGGACGGAACCCTGGTTGCAGAAATGCCTCTGACATGGGAGGTTTGCACGAGTAAACCTTGAATGTGAATAATTGTTTTTTAGTCTTCGTCCTCATTGCTGCCTGTGGATATAGTCAAGCATTTACTCACACCCATATGTAGCTGTTTTGTCGACAAATAGAGACCAATGAGTTTTTATTAAGCCCTTGGAATGCCCAGGCTTGCTATCAAATTCATCCTAATCTCCTACTAATCCTATTCTTTGCTGCTCCTCGTAGTACATAAATCTTCCTCAACCTCTGAGCGAGATCGTGCCCTTTTCTGGCATTTTTCAATCTCACCTCCCACTTCTCTTGAAAAAGGTGACCAGAGTGAGTGTGACACTCCCCACAAGGACAAGACTCACCACCTCCTCCAGGGAAAGCCAATTAGCTGTGAAATAACCAGTAGTATTTTTAGCACTCTTCTTGCTTTTTCTAAAAGAGATTGAGATGTCACATTTACTTGGCCAGTGGCTCTTGCTCCTAGAGAAAAACTGAAGTTAGCCTAAAAGTAGCTAATCCTGGTTATCAGGGAAAAGAGACCAGAGACTCACCCTGCCAGGAAACCATGATATCCCTTTGAAGTTTGGTTTCAGGCATTTTGTGGAATCTTCTCTGGATATCAGAAGGAGCGGCAGGTTCCAGAGGTTAAGCATAGTGCTAGGAGCTGGGTAAACACAGAAAAGGACGGATGGTGCCAGGAGTGGGACAGGAGAGACGGTATAACTTGCTAATATCCATGCAGTGCCTCATGTGTGCCCGGGACTATTTGTAAGTGCTGTTCATGAGTTAGCTCATTTAATCCCCCCAACAGTCTTAAAAAGTGGGAACAGTTATCCTAATCATTGTACAGAAGAGCTGGAAGCTTGGAGAAATTTTCTGTAACTCTCTAAGCCAGTGGTCTTAATTTTATTATTTTTTACACCATTAGGCCCTTTGTTTTAAATGTGTTTTCTCACCTAATCCCCAAAACAATCCTGCAAAGAAAATGCATTTCTTTTTACAGAAGAAAAACAAGTCCCAAAGAGGTTAAATAACTTCCTCAAGTTCACACAGCTAGCCAGTAGCAGAGATGAGGTCTCAGTGCAGTCCTATCCATGGCACCAAATCTCTTGGCACAGAACTCAGGGTGTGATGTGGTGGCCACAGTCCTAGCTCTCCCCGTCAGAAGCAGCATGAATTCCATATCACTGACTTGCCCAAGGAAATAGGCAAACATCTGAGGTGTCACTAGATTTTTCCATCTTTCCTTTGTGTCTTGCTTTCCTGTTTCTGGACTTCTTTAGAGGTTAGCTGGCTTATGTCTTTGACATTTTATTTTATTTTTATTTTACAGATATATGGGTTACAAGTGATAATTAACTACATAAGTAGACTGCATGCAGGTGAAGTTTGGGCTTCTAGCTGGCCCTCACTCTCCCAGTAGTGGGACAGGAGGTACCCTTTGTGTTGTCATATGCCCCCCACTCTCCTCCCTTTCTCCCATAGCAGTGCCCAGTAACTGCCGATTCCTCCCTTGTGCTAATGTGACTAATGTTCAGGGCCCACTTATTAGTGAGAACATACGGTATTCAGCTCTTTGTTTCTGTGATAGTTCATTTAGTATGATGGTCTCCAACTCCATCCAATTTGCTGTGAAGTTCATATTTTGTTCTTTATGGCTGTGTATCATGTATATGTATCACATTTTTAAATCCAGTCCACTTTCAATAGGCAGTAGGATTGGTTCCATGTTTTTGCTATTGTGAATAGTGCAACAATAAACATGCGTGTGCATGTGTCTTTTTTGTAGAATGATTTATGTTCCTCTGGTATAATCCCAGGAAAGGGATTGCTAGATCATATAGAAGGTCAATTTTTAGATGTTTTAGGAATTGCCACAGTGCTCTCCATAGAGGTTGAACTAGGTTGCACTCCCACCAACAGTGTAGAAGCATTCCCTTTTTTTCGCATCCTCACCAGCATCTGTTGTTTTTTACTTATTAATCATAGCCATCCTTACCAGAGTTAGTTGGTATCTCATTATAGTTTTGATTTGCATTTCTCTGATGGTTAGTGAGACTGAGCATTTTTTCATGTGTCTGTTTGTATGTCATCTTTTGAGCAGTGTCTGTCCATGTCCTTTGCCCACTTTTTAATGGGGTTGTTTGTTTTTTCCTTTCACTTCATTTGAGTTCCTTGTAGATTCTGGATGTTAGGCCTCTGTCAGATGCGTCATTTTTTCCCATTCTGTGAATTGTCCCTTTACTCTTTTGATGATGCCCATTCTATACAAAGCAATCTACAGATTCCATGAAATACCCATTAAATTACCAGCATCATTTTTCTCAGGTCTGGAAACAACAATACAGAAATTCATATGGAAACAAAAAAGAGCATGATTAGCCAAAACAATCCTCAGCAATAGAAACAAAGCTGGAGATATCACACTTCTAGACTTTAAATTTTACTACATGGCTACAGTAACCAAAACAGATTGGTATTGGTACAAGAATAAACACATAGACCAATAGAACAGGACAGAGATTCCGGAAGCAAAAACACAAACTTTTAAATCATCTTTGAAAAAGCCACCAATAACAAGAACTGGGGAAAAGAAACCATATTTGGCAAATGATGCTGGAAAAACTCGCTGGCCACATGCAGAAGAATGTCTTTGGCATTTTAATCACAACCCTGCATTCTTTGGAAGCTCAGATGAACCTGTAAGTTCAGAGGGGAAGGTAAGTCTGTAAGCAGTCACCAACTCCAGCAACAGCATACCACCAGCTGTTAATACAAATGAGAAGCCACAGGCAACTGGCACATCATCTTCTGTGGATGGTTTGGGAACACCTGCTTCCCCTTCACCCTTGAGATGTCTAACTGGTCGCCCCATCACATGGAAGTCCTGCATCCCACAAGTGTAGGAATCTCTGCCCCCAGATGTTAGGGAGTTGAGGGGAGGGGTCTCTTTTGATAAGGAATTCCCTTGAGAGGACACCAATATTTGCAGCTGTACTTAAGTTACTGATGATGACTTCCAAAGCTGATAATGGATAATCATTATTATACCACCTTGTCCACACTGAGTACATCGTTGAGCCAGCATTGGAACCCAGTTCACTTCTGAATAAAGCAAATGTCACAATCCATCCACTTCTATTTCTGCTTGGTCTTTGGGGACAGTTGTCTGTGTCTTCTAGTCTCTGTTTCCATACTACCTTGGGGATTTGCCATAATGGAAAATGAGACAAGCACAAAAACCCTGCCAGTCACCAATCCTTTCCTTAGATTACTGTTGTCATGGAGAACGCAGTTATCAGCCTTTGTTTGCCGGGGCTGCCACTAAATTTCCCAAACCTACTACCCGAAGTCCACTATGGCTGGTGCAGTGACCAGCAGAACAAAATGCTACAAATTATTTCTATAGAACATTAATCGAAGGTCTCTGTGCTATAGAATCCCTTTCTCAATTAGAGAGCTGTCTGGGGAGAAATGTTCTCTCTAAAAATCATGATATACACAGCTCTATAAATCGATGAAAGACTTGTGACCATTAAACTTAATTGATGCTGAATTTAGAGGAATGCATTTCAATCATGCTGCCGTTTTATTTGAAAATTAGTTTCTAGCATCACCTCTTTTCTTCTCTGACATGCAGGGACATGTCGCACCCTGGAGTGAGATACCCAGGAACCAGGGAGAAGCAGCTCAGAGTGAGGCAGCCTAGGAGCAGGGCAAGCAAGCAGAAGATGTTTCAAGGTGCTGTAAACAAGTTGGCCTAAAACAGGAAACAAAAACAGATTTTAAGTACAATCAGCGCTAACTCGGTTTTATATAGTACCCCATATGTTCCAGGGGAATAATACTTCTTGGCACTTTATAGTGAAACAAGGTAAAAATAAAATAAAATAAAATAAAAAGGCTGCTCTGAGGACCGCACTCGGCAAATAATTAACTTCTTGAATATGTTCTTGGGCTTGAAGAGGTGCGATTCTTTCCTTGAGATTGCAGTCGGCAGAGGTGCTTGGGAGCTGTTGTTTTCTGTAATTGACTCTGGACCGAAGCCATGCTGGAAGGAAAGAGCAAAGGCAGCTTACGGCTTGAGCGTGTGGAGGGTGTATGTGCGTGTGTGTGTGCTTGTGTGTGATCACATGTGAATTGCAGGAACCGGCTTCACCGTGTGAAAACCGTCTCCAGACGGGATCAGATTATGTAATCTAGAGCCGTCATCGAAGTACTGTGACAAAGGAATAAACAAAACCCAGAACTGATCCATCTAAGGGGCCCAAATGTATTTACCCTTTCTCTGCTGTCTAAAGTATGTTTTGCACAAAAGCTTCTGGAAATATGTTATATGCGTAGTAATTTTTTACAAACAGGCCATACTTAATCTGTTTTAGTGACAACCTTTTCTAGACACTTGGATTCTTTTCCTATCTGTTCTTTGCTATCTGATTCATAGCAGTTGTTAGTGGGGTACAGCAATGCTTTCTTCAAATCTATTTCCTCTGAGAAATAATACACATGAATATTAATAACTGACTTTCCCCCAAATTTGTTTAATTTTCCTTTATTACCTTCTCTGAAACTCTGTGTACATCAAAGAATATGTGAGCATTTCTGACTAGGAGCAGGTTTTGAATGGCTTAAAAGGGCCAACATTTGCCATGAGAACAATGCTTGTGCTTTTACATAGACAGTCTTCCCCCAAAGCCCCACCTATAGACATTGACTGCTTGCTAAATACCTAAAGTATCCAGGTAAATTAGTCAAAATAAAATAATCAATTTACTTATTCAACTCCCAAACACCTCCTTGTTAAATTTTTGACTTCTTAATGTATTATTTCCTTGTTTAAGTAGAGACCATAAACATAATTTGAGATATCATAATATTTTGTGTTTCTTTGAAGCCAGGCAGTGGGTAGATGGAATTTTAGAGGCATACATTTGAAGAATCATAATAATCTCCATTTCAGCAAGAAAGATGTGTGCATCTCCCTCTCATTTTTCAACCAATGCCACAAGATCACCTATAGAAAATGTATAAAACAAACATGCTATAACTTCTAGAATCTTATTAAGAAGTCACCATCTAGGAGAGACTGAATACAAAAACAAATGGCCATATTTTCCAATGTGAAATGTGATATTCGACATAAAAAAGACACAAAGTGCTGTGAAAGGTCAGAGAAGACCAAGGTCACATCTGTTTTCCATGGGTCGGGGGTAATAAGCAATGTCTGGATGGGGGAGCTGGCATCTGGAGGGATCGGAAGCCACTGGTACCTGTAGCTACCACAGAATTTAAACACAGCCCAACTTCGAGCCAGACTGACATGGATCTGATGATGGGTGAACTTTCTGTAAGCAAAAAAAAAAAAAAGGATTCAAATGGAGGCCCTGGACCCCACCACAGCAGATGCCCTCTGCATCCCCCGTTCCAGGAACAGAGTTCTAGATGGGCCATCTAACCTGCTAAGGTCAGGTCATGAGCCCCTTCCCCTAGCTGCCAGGGTTCTTGAGAAGAAAGATCTGACCTTTTCTACATCTGCAGAGGATGCCTCAAAATCAGAAAGAGAATGTAGATATCAGGTGATCAAAAAAACCCAATAAAACCCATCACAGAGTTATAGACGACACCAGGCTCATGTGAGGCCACTGAGCATGGAATTTTCCCAGAGAAAAGTGTTAAATGTTTGTTTGATATAAAGGAAGTATGAAAATGCCAAAAGAAGAGAAATAAAAAAGACTGCTTGGTATCAGAGTTGGGAGGTCATTCATGTCTTGTAATTTCTTATAAATTTCACTTGCACATATACTCAGAGCATCTAAGTGAGTATTCAAATTATGTAACAGACAGAAATAGCCAGCTATAATCATTTGTTATACAAATGCACATTCTGAGAATTTGGTACTTTATTTGGGGAAGACTATTAACTCTTTCTGGTCAACATAGAGCTAAAGAATAAAATACTTTGATAGGTAACTAGGTCTGAGTTTTGAATGGGAATAATATGTTGAATAATGGCTCCAGATAGGACCATGAGAGTTGATGCAAAATTCTACTCTGTGTTCAGACTCTTCTATATCTAAAGTGTCCCGGAGGGAAAGCTCTTGTTTTAAAATATCTCCCAAAGCCAACTCCACGATCTCCCTTAGCATTCATTGAACTATCCTGGTACAGCTAACTATCCTTTTTGGCTATCCTGGTACAGCTAGCTATCCTTTTTGGCTATAAATTTAATCTTATGGAAGACAAGCAAAACTATGTTAATATCTCCTAATCTGAATAGAAAGTAAAGCTGACAGCAAGAGAATGCTCACAATTGTGTTCAGAAAACTTACAACATGAAACCTCTCAGCAATTACCAATACTTAAAGGTTACATTCATCATGTTGGAAAGTGGCATAAAGTTTTCACCTTCTTCAAATAATTGGGCATAATCCTGAGGGGTAAAATCGTGCATATCAGTGATTCCCATGCAAGTGAAGGAAGTGACACACACACACTGTTTAAAGAAAGCCAAAATATTTGTGCATCAATATGTCATGCTAGGAATAATTATACAACTGTTTTGTTACCCTCTGCACTGTGCCATATATTGTAATATCCTCTGATTCCTCCAGAGTTCTTTTGTTTGTTTTGCAAAATGCAGCTGTTCTGGGAAATATGCATTTGTAAAATGGTTGATGCTAATACACTTTATAAATGAAGCCCAAAGCTTAGGAATACAGATCACCATGATCCCTCCTGCTGCGGGTACATTGAGGTAAGGTATTCGCTCTGTGTTCATTAAGTTTAACATCATCAACAGGAAATGATAGGCAAATGGGTCAAGGAAGGACCTCAGGAGGTCAGCCAGTGTTTGCTGTATCTGTCAGGTAACCATCCATCCCCATGGGAATCATCAACAATAAATCCTTTGGTATCCACAGTGTGTGTGTGTGTGTGTGTGTGTGTGTGTGTGTGTGTGTGTGTGTGCGCGTGCTGAGGGGGAGCTGGCTCAAGAAGTCTTTAGTAATATCTGCTCAAGTAACTTGTTATGGTTTACCTAGCATTTCCTATTTGCAGAGGGATTTTCCAGCTCTTATTAATCCTCAGAACATTAGTGTAAGGTAGGACACACTAATGTGGCTCTTCTTCCACACATAAAGCCACAATTAAGAGGCTTGAGGAAGTCTGCAAACTAGTGACTGAAGATGGATTCGAATCCACAGTTCTTGACCCTGAATTTTTTCCAAATCCACTACTAAATAAACATTGACCTTTCACTTTGGGTATTATCTTAGTCTGTTAGGTACTGGCCAATCTAGCAGGATCAAGTAGACTAGGGAGGCGGGAACTGAAATCAGACTTCTCAAGCTCACTGCATGAGTATATTAATTAACGTGACCACCAGAAGATTCCTGTTGTTGGAGTGGTTTGCACCACTTGGCACCCTCTTCATGGCTATGAGGGCAGGAAGTCTTGTAATCCTAGTCATGGAGTGCAGAGGTACTGGGCTTCCTCCCCTTGGGATGAGGGGAGTGCATACTCGAACGTATTTTGACAGGCTGGAGCTAGGAAAATACAATATATCCACAGTTAAAAAGAGAGCATATTGTCGTAAATCAAAGCCTCTCTGACCTTTGTCATCGACATTAACTAGTACTGCAGCCCCATTGTCGTTATCGAGCCTGTACAGGTGTGCAGCGGGTCTGGGGAGGTTAGTCCACACTGCAATAATCATGGCCCCGCAAACCCACTGGAATGGGAACCGGATGCTTCTGATTCTTTAAACTTGCTTCCCTGGCCCTCTGGAACTGACATATTGCTCAGGTGAAAGTCATTCTCTGCCAAGTTTCTGCAATTTTCCCAGCTTCGTGCAACTTTTCATTTTCTTGTTTCTTGTCAGGAACATAGAGAAAGCGCCACCTCACACCTTTGGGGTGACAGTTGCAGTTTGGCTGCAATGCAAGAGTGTTGCATGAGTCGGGAGAGGACCGCCTCTTACAGCGGGATTCTGGAACACACCAGCTAGCTGACAAATGACGACGCAGGGTGATCTCTGCTGCAGATGGGGAGCACTTTCACTCCACAATAATAGCCGGGCAGTGCCAATGTCACACTCAGAGCCAACTGTGTGCACCCACCCAGGAGGTGACCAGCACGTGCACAAACCCTCAAGGTATCACACCACAGGGGTAGGCAGTAAAAACTCACAGCCACAAATGAGAAACTTCAGGCTGAGAAGAGAAATCAAGTCATCTCAATATGGGCAAGCAAAAAATGGCAGGGACTTAGGCGATGCCTTGCTTTACTCCGAAGCGGCTGTGTTCTGCCTCTGTAAATGAACTCAATAGATTTGTACTTAGATGTATCTGTAAGAAGAAGAAGCTGACGTGGGTAGGTGGAGGCCACCCACCATCACATGGCATGATGCCTTAGGGGAGTCATCTTCAAGCATTTGAATCAGGGCCTTGGAGAACCCACAGTGAGAAATGTCAGCTCATCATACACTCTCCTGGTAATCAGACCAAGGGGAAGCTGGTCCATCTAGCCCACATGCCAATAGCACATGCTTGTACAATAAAGCATTTTACTGACAAGAATATCAGAGATTTGTTCGGTATCAGTAAACTGTTTTTGAAAGGGACCTAGGCCAAGTGCAGTGGCTCACATCTATAATCCTAACACTTTAGGAGGCTGAGGTGGGAGGATTGATTGAGTTCAAGATCAGCCTGGGCAACATAATGAGACCTCATCTCTACAAGAAAATTTTTAAAAAATTAGTCAAGTATGGTAGCGCACACCTGACTGTAGTCCCAGCTACTCGGGGGCTTTGGTGGAAGGATTGCCTGAGTCCAGGAAGTCGAGGCCATGGTGAGCCATGAAATACCAAGAAATACGTTTGAAGTGAGGTGTCTCCTGTATGATGGGTACAGCACATGCTAAGAAACCTTGGATTGTTTTTCTTTTGTTAATATGTAACTTATATTTTCAGGAGAGTGTCTTAATTAAAAACATCAAAAGGAAAAGAAGTTCTGTTTCTGATAGTGTTGGAAGGCTGTACTATCCCAAGAGTAGAGACAGGCAAGAGAGAGGTGGTTGGAAATGGATTTGGGGTTATAACAGGCATCTCTCTTAAGAGGCTCAAAAAGCTCATAGGTTTCTTCAAGCATCATTCAACCACTATTTCTGCACTTACTATTTGCAACTGAGAGCTGTGTCTTTCCTTTTGAAACATCTGGTTGAATGCTCACCATGCTCTGCCTGGCTAGTAAGAATGGAGTTCAAGGCTAGTCCCTAAATTCTCTTCTCATTCTTCCTAACCAATCCCACCTGGGCACGAGCCTTTCATTATCAGCTATTAGCTGGTAAGTTACAAATGCACATTTCCAGACTTACCCTGCCCTTGGGTTCAGACTTCAGAGCCGAGCTGCTGATTTGACACCATCAACAGGACATCTCAAAGGGACCCCCGAGGCAAACATCTTTATCAATGAGCTTATGGTCCTCATCCCTTGCCTCCCCCAGCCCCTGCCTCATCCCGTTATGATCTCCTGTGCCCATGTCCACTCACCTGTCACTGTCTTCCAGCTGCCCTCTGGTCTGAGCCTTCTTGTATCTGTTAGGTGAACCCGAGTCTAAGCATGCCTCTCATCCTGCCACTCAGAACCTTTCCATTGGAGAATGGAAGACCCCAATCCTTACCTTGGCTTCTAAGAGCCCATGAGGCCTGGTCACAGCCTCCTTCTCCGAGCACATCCTCCACGGCCCTTCCCTCCCTCTCTTGCCTCCACCACGCAGGCCTCCTCTCCACACTGTATTCTTCCCCACTCCTTGGGGCCCAAGGAGGCCATATGTGCAGCTCTTCCCTCCTAGCCAACCGTTATTCCCATGTGGAGCTCATTCTTTCCTGTCCTACAGCTCGAACATCACCTCTTCAGCCGTGTCTTCCTGGGCATCCCAGACCACATCAGCTGCACCCACTCCTCCCCACTGTCTCATGGCACCTTCCCTTTCCAGAGCGTGCCAACACTGTCACTTTACTTTTGTTTTTGCAATTACCTGGCTCATTATCTTTACTAATAAAATAAATTCCCCGAGCACAGGGACCATTTTCTTCTTCCAGCATCTCCTGGATGCTTCACAGTTTGTGACACTTGTTAGAACACTGCTAAGATATTGAAATAAGCTGCAAAACAAGGAACTGTCATTGGCCAACACGGTTTTCTTTTTTTTTTTTTTTTCTTTTTTTGAATCAGGGTCTCACTCTGTCGCCCAGGTTGGAGTGCAGTCGCATCATCATAGCTCATTGCAGTCGAGTTCCTGGGCTCTGGTGATCCTTCTGCCTCAGCCTCCAGAGCAGTTGAGACTACCAGCATGTGTCACTACACATGGCTAATTTTTTTTTTTAATTTTGTAGATACAAGGTCTCACTGTGTTGTCCAGGTTGGTCTGGAACTCCTGGGTTCAAGCAATCTTCCTGCCTTAGCCTCTGTAGGTGCTGAGATTACAGGTGTGAGCCACTGTGCCTGTCCAATGCAGTCTTGTTGGGGATGGTTTCCACTTGCCATTCATTCCTTAAATGAACATTAGTTAAGCACCTAGTGTATATAAGGTCTGTGTCTTGGCAATGAAAATAGAAAGATAAATGAGACCATGTCCCTGCCCTTGAGAACTTGGTATTTTGGTTGGGAAGACAAGCATACAAGCCCATGAATATGAATTAAAACAACATACTTCCACCAATTTTAACCACCAGACACAAATCTGACAGCAAACTCCTTCCTTTGCCAAATAGAAGCAAGTACTAGGGACCTGCTGGCTTTGTTCCATGTAAACTTCCATGAACTTCATCTTCCCCATGACTTTCATGCAGATTATTTTCAGGTTTTTGTTTTGTTTTCCTCTTTCTTTCTTTTTTTCTTTTTCCTTCTTTTTTTTTTTTTTTGAGTCTGAGCCTCACTCTGTCACCCAAGCTGGAGTGCAGTGGTGCAGTCATGGCTCACCACAGCCTCAACCTCCTGGGCTCAGGAGGGCAGGAGGAAGGGAGGGAGGGAGGGAGGGAGGGAAAAGGGGAGGAAAAGA
>NW_007259400.1:364402-364626 GCF_000164805.1 Carlito syrichta
GGAAAGAAGGAAGGTGAGAAGAAAAGAGAGAAGAAGGAAGAAAGAAAGGAGGAAGGGAAAGAAGGACGGAGGAAGGGAGGGAGAAAGAGGGCGAGGAGAAAGGAAGGAAAGAAGGAAGGAAGGAAAAAGAAAGGAAGAAAGGAAAGAAAGAAGGAAGGAAGGAAGAAAAAAGAAGGAGAGGAAGGAAGGAAAAAAGGAGAAGAGAAAAAATAAGGAGGGAGGGA
>NW_007259400.1:364646-387908 GCF_000164805.1 Carlito syrichta
GAGGAAGGAGGAGGTAGGGAGAGAAGAGGAAGGAGGGCATGCATTGTGCCATCCCTTCTCAAGCTGTCCAGCAGCTCTGGAGAGTAGGTGAGGCTGCCCCTGAGAGCCCTCAAGCCAGTCGCAGCAGCTGCCAACTGAATCACTCACCCATGTGTTGGTTGCCCTCCTTTCCCGTCCCCTGTGCCAGTTCTGCTTCCTGGGACCTTTCCACATGAACCCTCTGCCAAAGACTTTGCCTTGGCTTCCGGGGAAACCCATTCTTAGCCTCTCCTAAACTATAGCATCTTTGAAATCACAGGTTAAAATAAAGCAGCAAAGCTAAGCATAGTCAGCAGAGTACCCGACGTTCACTCCCAGACCACTGGTGTGTGTCCATGGGAGGGACAGCTCCCAGGAGAGGTTCACTGCAGTATTCCTGCTGCTCGCTGTCACAGGCTGGGAGCCAGGACTGTGGCTTTCAGGAGGTGGAGCTGGAAGCTGCCATCAGGAAACTCCCTGAAGGCAGAGATCTGGGAGGTCTGGGAGGCGCAATCCATGGCCACGGCTGTATGTATACGGCGATCAATACATGACTGAAGTTTTAGAAACCTGGCCCTTTCACAATTGCTGAGAAGCAGATCTACTATTTACATTGCTCGGACATACTGGTTCTTAAAATTCTTACTACAAACAAGGAAGCCTCTCTTGAGATGTTTCTGAGATGGAGGAGCTAAAGAGTTTGGGGTAGATTTCTCAACAAGGCTGGCCTCAACTTTGGGGGTGGATGTTTCTTTGCCTTCTGGTGCTCAACTTCTTCTCTTACCTTCTAACATTTCTCCCCTCAAATCTGAGAGAGTTTCTGTTCTTTGGTTTGCTCACTTGGTTCTTCCATAGTCTACAGAGGCGCTTTTTTGAAGTAAACATCAATGAACTAAAAAACAAGTGCTGTTATCTGAATAGGAAGAACTTCCCGAAGGAGATCAGGGTTCTGAGGGATCATGCCTGGGATGGGTGTGGGAGGTGGTGGCAGGTTGGTGAATGCTGCTTACTTAGTCATTTCTCCACCAGGGCAGGTATATCGGAATTCACTCCACATGGATAAATCCCTTTGATGCCTTCTCTCTGCATTGAGTGAAGAGGCATCTCAGACTTGCCATTATAACCCTAATCCCAATTAAAGTAAAAACTGTGGTTGCAAAATGAGCCACATGGATAGTTCTAAAGCAAGGGCATGTGGTTGCTTTTGGGTTTTCTTTTTTTTTTTCTTTTTGAGTTGGAGTCTCACTCTGTTGCCCAGACTGGAGTGCAGTGGCCGCACCCGGCCACCGCAGCCTTCACCTGCTGGGCTCCGGCAATCCTTCCACCTCAGCCTTCCAAGTAGCTGGAACGACAGGCACGTGCTACCACACCTGGCTAATTTTTGATTTATTGTAGAGATAAGGTCTTGCCAAGTTGCCCAGGCGGGTCTCGAACGCTTTGGGGTTTTCTAAAGCAAGGGCGTGTGAGTGATTTTGGGTTTTCCTTACAGAAGATGCTGAATTGGAAAAAATATGAAGGCTGTAGGGATTCTCTGAATGCTTTTGGTGGTGGGAACATATTGTGAGAAAGACATATCTACCAACGCCCTGGCCACACAATTGTCAGGAGCATGGATGAGAGGTATTGCAGCCTGAACCCTGAGGAAAAGCCGAGGGGAGTCCCCTTGAACTTAGTTTTGGAGTTGTCCCAGCGTTGTCCCATTTTGGCTCCCTCTGGTATGTCACGTGGACGTGTGGAGGACAAGGATATAATTTTTGTAGTATGGATCATCTTTAATACCTTTCCTGTCACACCGAGTCAATAACTCACCATGAAATACTCAGGGGAGGACCCTGAGCTGCAGGAGGATATGGAGTCATGCAGGAAATTTTAGACGTGGACATTAATAAACCCCGCCAGGGAGTGTGGTTTAGTGGGTTGTTGTGGTACCAGAAACATGGGTGCCATTAAGTTTTATTCTTACACTTGGCTGTCTCTTAAATTGTGAATCCATGAATCCTCTGGAAGCAACTGCCTAAGAGCAAGCTCTACAACAAACCCCCCTTTCCCCAGCCCCAGGGGAGCTGGCTTTCAGCATAGCCCAGGGTATGGAGAGGGTCTCTTCCATCTCTTTCCTGACCACAGGGCTTTACTTTCCACTTCGGAGAGAAAAACTCAAGTCCTAGGAACGTAATGATGTCGATCCAAGAGTACCCTGCAGGGCTAGTGAAGAGTTATAGGCCAGGAGTAGGACTCAAGCCTCCTGCCTTTTATTTCAGTATTTCAGTGTTTCAGCCTCCCCCTCGGACATCACTTATGTGTGCAGCTTGACACATGCAGAGATTTCGAGAGACCTGTGTTTAAGGGTACTTAGTTGCGGCTCAGCTATTCATAGGTCCCCACTAGAGCTACCGCAGCAAAGAATGGAAACAAGGGGGAATTTAATGCCTATTGAAAGCTAACTCAGAGCGTGTCAAGGTGAAAGTGTGTGGCCGGAAGGCTTAGCTGCCTGTTGAGTTCTGTTATTCAGTAACTCGAGCAGCCTGTTGTGAGCTGCGTTCGTGTGATTAACACATCTGGAGCGCGTGGTCATACATTGGGGACTTTTTAGGATGTAAAAGTAGCTTTGTAGGCAAATGCATGTTTGAAAGAAATGCGTCTGAAGAACAGAGGCTAATGGTATAGAGCACACCCTCTTCCCCAGACTCAACTCCACTGGGCTTTTGGTAGTGTGTGTGTGAAACCCATATACTTATTTGGAGCTGCAAATAGTGTCCTCCTGTTTCAGGTTTTATTGGCCTTCAAGGTAGACCATTGGATCTCTGAGCATATCCCTCAAATCAAGCAAACTAACCAACCAGTGGACAGATGCTCGACACCGGCTCCTGGCCCTGTTACCGCCCTGCTCCAACCTGGGAGGATGACCTGCGTGGTTCTCAGTGGGTTCCCTTGCCCTTGGCTGCCAGATGGGTGTGGCCTGTGGAGTCCTAGGCAGGAGAACGGAGAGGAAGAGGAGGGGGAGCTCAGGTATTTGTTCTCGATGTCCGGTTTCACCATCAGCATCTCTTTTAGTCCATCACCTCTCTGGATTTCTGGAAGCACATTCCAGAACAAGTTCATACTGCCTGTTTGGAGCCACCATTTGGAGATACTGTGTCCTGGTGTGAAGGCCTGGTTCCCTGCAGACAGCCCTTTCACTAAAGCTGTTCTCTCCTGCTCTGGCCACTGCAGCTGAAGGGCCAAAGCTAAATCAAGAGGGAGTCCTAAGGCCAGAGAAAGGCAGCATAGACATGGGCCTGGATCAGGAAGGGGACAGGAGGAAGTACCCAGTGTCTTCACTCACTCGTGGGTGGGTCTGTGCCCAGTGCACCTGGGGACTCTTGTAACCATAGCTGGGGTTACAGCATCTTGGAGTTACAGTCCACCCCTCCTTACCTCCTTTCTCACTGCCCTTTCAGTGATGCCTAAGGGTCATGGGCAGGCTACTTACTGACCAAAATGCGCATGGATGCAGTTTTCTCCAACAGAGACAAAAGGGATTAGAAGGCAGTCTACACAGGACAGACTCTATTCTGCAATTTGCTTCCAGAAATCTGCAGGGGTGATAGATTAGAGGAGGGAAATGGAGCCAGGCCTATAGCAGACATTCAGCACTGTGGAGTCCCAGTGGTCATGCTGTGAGAGAACCAAGATGGTGGCCAGTGTCACCAGGATGGGAGAAGACACTCTCTCTCTCCTCAGTCACAGCCTTATTTATCCTGAGATGGCTTGCACACTGCTGTCCCAGTGTTGGGGCATGGAGGCCAGGACAGAGGCACCTTTGGCATCTAGACCTGCCTGGAGCCAAGCAGAAGGGGCTTCCAAGGGTTAGGGCCAAAGCCACTGCTGGGCATGTTAGAGGCTCTTTGTCTGAAGAGAAGGTAACTCTGGAGAGCAGACACAACTATATTAACATCATCACCAGAACCCAGCCCTTCAGTGAGAGTTGCAATGCCACAGTCAGCTCAGTACCTTCCTGTCACATCTAAGTGACTAGACATGCCATTGAAGCCCTAAGAGATCAACCAGCTCCTCGGCCAAGAAGGGGGATTGTTTGCCAGCGACGGTACCCTAAATACGGCGCTTTGAATGTCTTGCCACTCTCCAGAAACTGAGAAGGCTGGAATTTCTCTCTGTCAATTCAAATTCTGTCTGACTTTGTGAAGAAGTTTTGTCCCCAGGGAGCTCTTAATTGAGGTGTCCCTAGAGTGACACCGAAATCTGCCACCGTTTTTTACATTGCGCCAACCTCTCATTGAGCCCCAAACGTGGTAGGGTTGGTGCCCTACCACGGCCCCTTCCACAAAATCCAAGAGACAGCACACCCTTGCTGGGAAGTTGTTAGTCTTCCACCCCACAGCACGGGCCATGGCACATTCAGTCTCCCCTACTGGGTCCACTGTGTAGCTGAGAGCTGATGGGCTCAGAGCAGGAGGTGACCAGGCTGTGAGCTTAATTAAAGGAATAGCTTTGTTCAAGCCACACTCCACCTTCCCCTCTTCATCCAGGAATGCTTGCACATGCCAAGAAGATCACACTGCATATGAGATGGTGACCTCGTGATCTCATTCACGACATGACATTATCTCCTTCCAACTGCGTAGGAAGAGTGATGTCATTTTCAGTTCTGGGAGAATTTGGTCAGCCACAGAGCAAAATCTAGCCCAGACTTTTCATTTCCCTGTTCATCTCCAAGGCAAGGGGTCCTCAGCCAGCTGTGTCAGAAAAATCCATGTCCTCTCCCAAACTCGAGCAAACAGCCGGCTAGCGACGGAGCCTCTTGGCCCTCCCCTCTGCAGGTAAGTGGAGCCCACAGGTGTCCTAGGAGTGAGACATTCACACTCAAGGAAGGAAGAAAAGATAGAAAGTCTTCTCATTTCACTATCTTTGCTTTTTAATTTTTTTTTCCCTAGCAAGGAAGGGATTTCCACCGTCTTCACAAAAAGGTGGAGATTTCTACCCCTTAAACCTATTACTTGATATTAAAGGGATTTGGCTACTGAATAGTCTCAGAAGTACTTTCCTCTCGGCTCTCTGTTCCGATCTGCTTTTGGCCATGCTCATCCATCTGCTCATGGCTGGCTGCCTGGATTAATTTTCTGGACTGAATATATTTCCTTGCATTACCAACATATGTGACAAATAACTAATCTGACTCATCAAAATGCATTAGAATGCAATGTTCCAGTTACTGAAGGACATTTGAAATTCAGCAAGTTGTCTTCTTACTCTTACTGCCAGAGATAGTAAAAAATTATGAAGAGGTAGAGGTGGCGATAGGGCTCACTTTGTGTCTAGAATTTGTATCAGCATCTTTGTCACTGCTGTTCCAGTCATCTATGAAAACTTGGGCCCGCCTCTGTTTGTTTTGTACTTCTTAAAATATTTTTTGGTGTAACACTTGAAATATAACTGGAATAACTTCTGAGAAGCACAGTGTAGCCCAAACTATAAATCATCCGAAACAGCATTAAGTGGATACACTAAATATACCTAACACTGTTTAAAGTACCCTAAATATATCATCCCTCTTCTAGGACTGTTTCCATATTCTGCATTGCAACACAGTCCTTCTAAATCAGGCGGGAGTCGGTTGCATGAGTAACAAGTCTAAATGAGAAGCAAGAGAATATGTTGCAAAGAATGTAGTCTAAGTCCCAGTGTCTAACTGGATATAATGGGCATCTTTGAAATATGTCTCAGTATATGCAGAGTCTCCAGAAAACAAATCTACACAGTGTCTCTTTGAAAGACAAAAGGGGATGACTTTTACAACTATATATTTTTTAATTATTATTTTTTAGGAGTTGGAGGGTTTTGCTATGTTGCCCAGACTGGCCTCAAACTCCTGGCCTCAAGGAACCCTCTTGCCTCAGCCTCCAGACTAGCTAGGATTACAGGTGCACACTAGTGTGCCCAGTTCCACAAGTCCATTTTGAATTACATATTAGGAACTACTTTAGCACAAAGAGCTGTCATGGAGTCTGGATCCCAAGGAAAGTAAACATGACTGCTATCATAGATAAATACATTAAAACATTTTGACCAATATATTAGTGAATGGTAACTTCTTCAGCATAGTATTATCTTATTCTTTTTCTTCTCATGGCTTTATCTTACTCCTTTTGGAAGCTCTCATCTACCCATGCTTTCTCCATGATATACCTGGAGCAGGGTGGGGGAGGTTTGTGAGGGAGGAAAAAAGCTTGGACCAAGAGCCTGGGCAAAGAAGCCAGGAGTTGCAGACATAAACCTTGGCTTCCTGTTGACTTTATTCCCAACCTTGGGTGACCTACTCTTCTTTTTCTGTCTTTTAATTATCTGTAAAAGGAAGATTGTGAGCTATTTGCCTCCTTGGACAATTGACTGATTGTGAAGGACAAAAGTAAATCTCCCAGAGACATTGGAGCCCTTTTCCTACAGGCCGTGTGAAACCAACAGTGTTCTGTGGGTGCATAGGGAGGTGGCAAATGTTCATGGCCACATCCCAGAAGCTCACATGCTGCTTCCCAAAGGATCCTAGGTAGGAGTGCTCTCCCAGCACAAACTATGTCATGCATCTTTGGCATCTGGTCAGTCTAGCTGTGTAGGAGCAAGTGGATGTGGTGTTTCAACACATGGGTGCTGAGTTCTGAGTTCTGCCTGCCTGGTTCAAATCCTCCATCTACCACTTTTATTGAACGCTTCCAAGTCTCAGTTTCCATGTGCTCTGCAGTGGGCAGGTCTATGCAAAGCTACCCCTAAAGTCCAAGGAAGCTGAGAAGCCAGAGAAAGAGGTTGATTTATCCTATTTCTCAGAAAGAAATATTTAATAGGAATGTACAAACAGAAGCCATGTTTGTGTCTTGGGTGATGGTGAGACAAAATGGTGGATCCTGGCATCATCACTCCCCAGACCAGGGCTAATATACCACAAGGAAGGAAGGGGTGATTCAGAAGGGCTGAGTAGAACCATTAAAGTACAATAACATCAAGGTTGTCTGACCTGAGGGCAGGATTTACAGTGAGTACCTGCTCTTACACAAGGAACCATAGCTAAACAGGAAATCTTATAGGCCTTCCCAGAACCAGGGCTAGACAGAAGTCAACATGGCAGATTAGCATCCAAGGTGGCATTGTTTTGGCCCCTACATCATACCTTCAAGGGTGATTGTAAGGAATAAAAGCAGTCATGCCTATAAACCACTCAGCACAGTGCCCAGCAAACATAAACACCCATACATGTTCTTACTAAGAAATGTATGCTAAGAGTGTGGGGGTATTCAGGAAGAGGAGAAAAAGCAAAGGAGTGAAAAGATGTAATCCTCCATTTTGGGGGACCTACAATCCAACAGGAGAAAAAGGATACATGTTCAATATGTAGAAATCACTATAGGCTTTGAGGGGACAGAGAGCATTTTTCATTTCTTGATTAAGCTTCTGGAGTTGTCTTACTCAGGAACTTAAGGGGATGGAAACATTGGCTGCAACTTGGATGGACCAAAATTGGATTTGGATTAGCCAGAACTAATGACAGTTTAGGTTAAACTTCTTATTGTGCGGAGTTAGGTTTCAGAGCTTCGTAAAAGGAAAAAGTCCTTTAAGAGAAAATTCATTGAAGACTGCCAATTTGTGTGCTTTTCATAAGCAAACTATCTTTAATGTGTACTGTGTTTGAATCTTTTCAAACACTTTTCTCTCTGATTAAAGTTATGGCTTTTAGAAAAGGAGGGAGCATCTCCCACTGGGCACAGCTTCAACTCACTTGCAAACTCCATAAGAGGGGAGTCATATCTTACTGCCTCTGTTGCCTAGGACAGTCTGAGATGGAATTTGACAATTTTCATGCAATGGCATCAAATTGGATTTCACAATGTGAAGTGTTTTTGTTTTTGTTTTTGTTTTGAGTTGGAGTCTCACTCGGTCGCCCAGACTGGAGTGCAGTGCTCCCGGCCACCGCAGCCTCGACCTGCTGGGCTCCGGCGATCCTTCCGCTAAGCCTTCCAAGTAGCTGAAACTACAGGCGTGCACTACCACGCCTGGCTAATTTTTTAATTTATTGTAGAGATGAGGTCTCACCAAGTTGCCCAGGCGGGTCTCAAACCCACAGGCTCAGGCAATCCACTCACCTCAGCCTCCCAAAGCGCAGGATTTCAGGTTGAGCCACCGAGCCCGGCTTTTGTGAAGATTTTTTATGTTATTATTGCTGTTTTGAGAACATCTTGTCAAAAGTGAAATGAGCTTGGGCAATGGCCACGTGCTCTTTTTTCCCTCCTGGTCATCTTTGCGCTGAGAAGAGGGTCTCTTGAGCAAACAAAGTGACTGAACAGATGTTAAAACATCCTCTGGTATCCCCCAGCTGCCCAAGCAAAACTTAGCTTCCCACAGACTGACTCTCCAGGCTTTTATTCATCTATAAAGGGTTTTCAACTTAGAGAGGGCCGTATCAGAACCGAGGTATATTGGAATCTTTGAGGGTCATAAAGATGTTACAAAAGTCCCCCCAGTGATTTCCCACTAGCTCTCCACCCACATTACAATCACACGTGCCAGGTGGAACAACTGCTGCAAATAACATCTTTAAGTCCAAAAATTGACTTCTTTGCCAAAAACCTTTCCCTGTGTGACTGGAAACAGTGAGACCATCTATAGTTTTACAGAGGAACACATCACTATCCAAAATTCCTATAGTACCTAAAACATGGGTGAAAAAAATGCAAATTGAATTCGAGGGTAGGGACGACAGAAAGACTAATGGGGAAATGAAATAAATAATAGTATGTAGACTAGAGTTAATATATCTTTGCCTGTTGATCTGAGGCATATTCTGGAAATGGTATGGGATTATGAAATATAGAAACACATGTGTATGGAACACAGAGAAGGCCAAATGTAGTATGTTAAAAGTGATTTCCTGGGCCGGGTGCAGTGGCTCATGCCTATAATCCCAGCACTTTGGGAGCCTGAGGCAAAAGGATTGCCTGAGCTCAGGAGTTTGAGACCAGCCCAGGCAACACAGCAGGACCATGTCTCTAAAATAAAAAAATTAAAAATGGTGGTTAAAAAGTGACATCTCAATAACACTCCTGGCTACCCTTCACTCCCTCACCATTGAGGGACACTCTGCCTTTCATCAAGAACATAGTTGGAGTCCAACAATCCCTCTGGGGCGGTGTCCTGGAGAAAGGAGGTTTTGAGGAACAAAGGAAGGCCTCAGTGCCCTTCCTGCCTCTTATGGCAGAATTTTTACACCATGACTTATGCCGATTTAGGTAAAGATCAAGCTGGGTGTGCCTTCTCCCAAGCAAGCTGTCAGCTTGGGAAGGCAAAGCAGATCCTCTGAAAGAAAGCATGGCGGTGCTCATGGTTAAGGGAGAAGGCTAACAGAGGCCATGGGACCTTCCTTTCCAAGTAGGGGATCAGATAGGAGTCAGGCAGAAACCAAAGCAGATGTGATTAGGGAGCTGGGGCTGGTGTCTACATACCCTCCAAAGCCTCCAGGCATGGCCAACAGAGTCCAACCTACACAACAACACAGAATGAGTAGCCCTGCTCACATCCTCGGGAAACTTAGCCTAAGCAGTAGTCGGCTACATAGAGACACAGCTCCAGCAGACGTGAGGGGACCCCAAACCTTGTTTGGTAGAGGTGAGCACACTCTGTTAGAGTCAGAGAAGTCAGGTTAACAGAATAGCTTGGCTGGGTGTGGTGGCTCTTGCCCATAACTCTAGCACTTTAGGAGGTCGAGGTGAGAAGACTGCTTGAGCCCAGGAGTTCAAGACCAGCCTGGGCCACATAGCAAGACCTCATCTTTACAAAAAACAAAAAAGTTAGCCAGGCATGGTGGCATGTGTCTGTAGTTCCAGCTACTTAGGAGGCTGAGGTGAGAGAATTGCCTTAGCCAAGGAGGTTGAGGATGTAATAAGTCATGATTGTGCTACTGCACTCCAGCTTGGGTGACAGAGGGAGACCCAAACTCAAAAAAAAGAGAGAGAGAGAGAGTAGTTTTATTTGAAGAGAAAGGACAGAACTGAAACCTATAGCAAGAAAAATGTTCAAGAAGTACTTATGGGAGCAAGTTGGGGAAAAGAAAAAGAAAAGATCAGTGTAGGGAGTGGTACGTGTGATGCTGTGATATATTAAATACATACTTGGCCTCTGCCCTGGGTCCTGGTCCACAGCTCCTAAAACCCTTGGAATTGCTTAAGTGATGCATCTTTTTGTATTGTGATTGGTTTCTGAGATGGGGGCAGTCTTGAGGGACTGAGTTCCTAACCTGCAGGATCAGACACTGTCATCAGGTAGATAGTATCATAAATGGATCAAATTACAGAATACTCAGCTGGTGTCCATTGAAGGATTACTTGGCATGCGTGGCAAAATCTTCACACACGATTTGATGACTAGAGGTGAAGTATTCAGTATTGTATTGGGGGTGGGAGTAGA
Organism: Carlito syrichta; assembly: GCF_000164805.1. Taxonomy (NCBI): domain Eukaryota; kingdom Metazoa; phylum Chordata; class Mammalia; order Primates; family Tarsiidae; genus Carlito; species Carlito syrichta. Next base: position 375,108 of record NW_007259400.1, read on the forward strand.
AAAACACTGGTTTTCTTTTCTCAAACAGCATGAAGTTAGGGAAACAGCCAGGTGTGATGGCTCATGTGTGTAACCTCAGCTAAGGGCAGGCAAAATGGAAGGACTGCTTGAGGCCAAAAGTTTGAGACTAACCTGGGCAATATAGCAAGACCCCATCTCTACAAATAAAAAATAAAAATAGTAAAGAATTTAAAAAACCAATAAGAAGGGCAAAGACTCCAGATGGAAATGGAGCCAACAGCAATACTGTCAGCTGTTCATATTTACTGAACATTTACCATGGGCCAGGTCCTGTTCAGTTCCATGACAAGGGTCAGCAAACTTCCCCTATAAAGGACCAGAGAGTTTTGCAGACTCTGCGGTCCATAGCACAGCTGTGCGACTCTGCCTTAATAGCATAAAAGCAGCCACAGACAGAAAGTCAACAAGTTGGCCCAACTGGATAAGCCTATAATAGATAGTATCAGATTTGGCCCAAGGGCCATAGTTGCCAACCCCTGCTCTGATTATCCCCATCGTAGATGTGAAGAACGAGGCATAGCAGAGTGGCGAGAGGGTGGTTTGGGTCCCCTTATCAGAACACCAATAAAAGGCAAGTAGGAGTTGCACCCAGAGGAGACTCGCTCGGCAAAGTGGACAGCATGACAGTATGCAGGTGTCAACATGCACCTGACACCCTCCAAGTAGCCCTTGAATTATGACTGAAAAGATCCTCAAGGTGAAAGTCAGAGCTGTTGCTAGATAGACTTTATGTGTGTGGGCTTTTAGGAGCAAGTTGGGGCTGAAGACTTTAGGAACAGGGAATGGAGGCTGTCAAATCTCTGTGACACATTCTTCGGTGGGACAGTCTTGATTTTTTGCCCCTCTCAATGCTGATGACACAAAGTCACCCAGAAGAAGACATGCCAGGCAGAACACAGACTGTCTTCAGAGACAGACAGTGCTGGCTTCAGGCTCCTGCTGGCCCCACTGACCAGTGACCTGTCTTGGGCAGTGGACAGATGGATCCCTGCCTCTTAAAAACTTAAAATCTAGAACAGAAGGCATATGACAGATTTCTCATTGTCACGCGTCTTCTTGAAGAGGCTCTGCTGTGGCATCTTCCAGAAGAACATATTGGATCGTCTGTTTGCTACTGCAGTCGTGTGTTTGCCAGTCTTTGAAGGTTAAGGTCTGATGCACCACTTAGGGTATTACAACCCTGACACCGATAGAGTAAATATCACAGTGACAGTAATAGGGTCTGTATTTTAATTGCCCAAGGACTGCAAGTCTTCACTAACAGAAAAAGAACATGTGGAAGAAAGCAGCCATGACACTACTATACTTGCACATTTCTGTTTCAGTAGAAACCCTAAAATCACAGAGATTTTACCATTATTAGCTAGTTTTTCCAGCTGTGGAAATTCATAGACCTGGTCTATGATCCAGACAGGCTCCTCCTTGCCTTCTTTATGTAAGCAACAAAGTAGGAAGCAACTTGAAAATCAAGACAGGGCTCAGACCAGAAGCAGTGGCTCACACCTATAATCCCAGCACTTCAGGAGGCCAAGGCGGGAGGATCGCTGGAGGCTAGGAGTTCTAGAGTAACCTGGGCATAGAGTGAGACCCTGTCTCTACCAAAAATTTAAATAGTAATTTAAAAATGCAGTGCTCAAGAGGCTGCTAATTTTTCTAAGAATTCTGCCCTGTGTGGGAAAAGGCGAGTGCTTCTGCCTGGCACTGGGTGAGCAGGGGAGACCAAGGCTTTGGCCTGCACTTGAGCTGAGGGCTTTGCTTGTGGGTAAGAAGCAGCCACAGGCAAAGCTTATTAAAGGGTCTTATCAGTGGACCTTTCTGACCTGAGTCTTCCATGATGTTCTGTTGTCCCTAGAAGGGCTTGGTCGACATGCATTCATCTTTAAACTTGTGAACTCTGTCGTGTAGACCCTGCGAGGCACAATATAGTAGCCTTTAGCCATGTGTGACTAGTTAAGTTTAAAGGCATTAAAACTGAGTAAAATTAAAAGTCCATTTCCTCAGTGGTACTAGCCACATTGCCAATGCTTAACAGCCACATGTGACTAGGAACTTTGGTATTGAACACTCAGGGACAAAACATCTCTGTCACTGTGGAGAGTTCTCATGGAGGGTGCTGTCACTGAGGAGGGTCTGAGCAGGCACTGCAGACATGCCCTTCCGGACACCCACCTGTAAGGACAGTGGGCTGCACGTCAGGATATTGGTAACTTATGGTGATGAAGCTGATGAAAATGCTTTCACATCTTAGAGGATGCAAAACCTGGCTTGGTGTAAAATTTAAATATGAACAAGGTAAAATGTGCATAAAAAAGAGACAGGAAGAAAAGATACCTGAACATCAAGCATGATTATTTTGAGTGATGGGAACATGGGCCATCATTTTGCTTCTGGCGATCTGCAGTAAATGGCAGACAGAGACTTTGCCTGCCCCTCCCACAACATACGACTCAGGAGTCATTACCTGAATTCCTGGAAGCAGCCATGCCTGAAGCTGAATCCACTCCAGTTGGACTTTCTTCATTCTATGAGCCCATTAAGCTGTTTGGAGTTGGGTTTTTATACTTACCACCAAGTGAATACTAATTGTGTTATTTTTTGTGAATTTCTGTATCTTCTACAATGTGCATGCATTTCTCTTAAAACTAGAAAAAATTAATTCTTGAAAATGTGTCCTGCTATATTTTGTTTATCATCTATGCATAGATATTCATGAGCTCTTCCAAAGCAGTTTTTCCGAATAAGCTAGAACTGATTTCCAAAAATCCACAAGGAACACAGCATAACATGCCAAAATAACTTTGTTTATTGAAAGGAAATTTGAGGCAACTGTTAATGCTGAACTGTTTGGAGTCCTGGCAGAAACACTCCCCAAAATACAACTGGAACTTCTTCAGCAACTCCTGTTGTCAGACTTAGTTGTAAAATACAGGGTAACATCTCACTTGATCAACAAAACCCAAATTAGCATAATTTATCATTAGAAAGCATTCTCATTTGCTAATCTGGCTAGGTCCAGGGATACTAAATCACAATTTTCCATTTTAACAAATGAACCTATTTGCAAGTCTTCTAACGTCAGACTTGGCTCTGCGCAGTAGGCTGGCCCGGGATGGTGCTTCGGCTGGCGATGCTATTGAAAGGGTTTTGAAATACCCCATCTTGCAAATCTTTCTTCCCGCTTAATTGACTCACCAGCCATCAAGTCACTTAGGCATTGAGACCTCTCACCTTGGTGGCAACTCTGCTAAGCATCAAACGCCAGTGCTCCCGTGTTTATAATTATTGAGACACCTGGTGAAAAGTCGAAAGAAAACAGCACACAGCTGAGGCCACCATGGTGGGTGCTCTTTGAGCTGTTCCTGTGTTTTCTAGGCTCTGTTATAACATTTGGTGGTGGACTGGCTCAGTCTTTAACACAGTAACCCTTTCCTTGGAGTCACACATTCCATAGGGCCCTTAGAGATGGCTCCGTGGCAGGATAGCCTCGGTAGGAATGTGCTGCTTCCTGACTCCCCCAGAGGTCTGTCACGTGCTTACCTTAGCAACTGTCCCTGTGGCATTGTGCTCCCCTTCCACAGGGTGGGGGGGAGGCTGACCCCAGGCAGGTCATCTGAGGGCAGGACCCCTTGCAGCTGTGCAGAAGGAAGTGCGCCTTGCTGGGCTGGATGCTCTCGGCACCTGCCGCCCACGCAGAAGCCTCTCTTCCTGCTATTGTTACCCCACGGACTTTCCCTTGGGGTCTCCAAAAAGCACAACTTCTCCTCTTCCCTCCCCAGACTGGCTCCTTTTCCTCAGCTGCCCCTCGTTTTGTGCCTGAGACCCCACAGTCTGTGGGTTTTATAAGCTTGGTAACTCCCAAGCCATCCTCTAAGATGCATGGCACTGCGGGAACTAGGGTGAGCGTGTGTCAAGGGGGCTTTACGTTTGCTGTCTCGCTGGAGCCTCACATCCTCCCCGGCAACCAGATGGGCCAGGACAACAGTCTCTATTTTAGAGATGAAGAGGTCATTGCATTCTTTTTTCCTGTTTAAAATCTAATTTTGTTCACTTTTTCACTTGACTATTTGGCTCTGCAGCTTCTCATACACGAACATTCCCAAGGAAAGAAATGGTGGTGATGCTTTACAGACAAGGAGAATAGTAAATAATACAGTTTATCAATATTTCCTACCGTCAAGAACAGGTTTCATTAACTACCAGTAGCTTGTGCCTCGCACAACTTCTTGAAGGGAAATAAAAATGCATCCCTCTCGTTCTGTTTTCTACTGGGGAAAACAGTCATGCAGTCTGGAAGATTATTGTAATTAATAATAATAGTAACTAGTATTTATTGTGGTGTTTTACTGGGTTCTAGGCACTGTGCTAATCTTATTCGCATAAATTATCTCTCTTAATCCTCACAGTAACCCTATAAAGCATTTGTCAAGGAAAATAAGCACTAAAATGACAATATTAAAGAACGTATGAGAGGCAGTTTAGTATCTGGGTAAGAGCATGGAATTTGGAACCAGGCTGTCTAGGTTCAATCCCAGTGCTCTCACTCACTAGCTGTGTGACCTTGGGCATGTGACTGTCATTTTCTCATCTGTAAAATGGAATAATATTAATAACACCTATCTTCAGGATTATCATGAGAATGGACAAGTTCACATGTTCCCACATTTTGGGTACTTTGCAGCACTTGGGTCAGTGCCTGGCCCGAGGATAACAGTAAATTAATGTTGCTGGGATGGCTATGCAGCTGTGTGACCTTGATCAAGTCAGTTCATCTCTCTGTGCCTTCATTTCCTAGTTTTTTTTATTTGTAAAATAGGGATAAAACATACCTATTGGGGCTGTTATAAGCTTGGATTCCTTGTGATGATTCAAGCTATTAGTGTCCAGCATGCTATATGATAAATGTTAGCTATTACGGCCCTAGGTCTTAAGTTGATATTTGGGAGCTTGAGTCATCACAAAGAATTCACACTCCTGAGCACAACTCCTTGGGCCAGCCCACTGGTAGCAATATTTAAATTGCTGTACACATTCAACTTTGAGAGCATTGCATCCAAACTCAATTTTAGAAAAGGTAAACAAAACCATTTATAAACATTTGTCGTGAAGGAAAGAAATGAAAATCACCTCGAATCTGACCACTGTCTACGGAGCCAGCCTGTGGCTTCTCTTCCTGAGGTAACTGGAGCAGCCCAGCTTATCTTCTTGGTGGAAACAAGAAAGGCAGTCCTCAGGGTGGCTGCCGCCTAACGGAAGCATCCAGCCCTGTGGAGGGGCACGGCCTTTGACAGAAGGGATCGGGTAGCATCCCAGGGACTCTGAAAACTTAGGTACTAAAGGAAGACACAGCCAGGCTTGCCTGGACCAGACCCTTTGGAGGAGCCCGTGTGGCAGAGGAATACGGGGGTTGGGAGGGGAGAAGGCCACGGGCTGGCTGCCCACCAGCAGACGTGCATCTCGGCGCCTGAGAGCAGGTGTCTGGCGCTGCTCAGGTCTGGAGCTGGTCCCATCTCAGCTGACATTTAGAAGGCTGATGGCCCTCGAGTCTCTGCCAAAGATCAAGCATGGCACTCAGCTGCCCGTGCCCACCCACTTGCTCCATGTGAAGATTTGTTCTCCCACCCACCCCACTAAAGAGACAGGGCATGGAAGACCCGAGGGAGGGATTGTTATTATATGCTGACTCGTTGCGGTCACAGAGTTTTTGTTCTAGCAGAATTCTGGGTGGCTACCTTCCTGGGAAGCAAAACAAAACCACACAAACAGCTTCAGTGTGAATCTTCACCCTAGCCCCCTCCAAAGTATCACAAATTTAGGCATCTTTACTCTTCGCCACCTGCAAGTCACAAGAATGACCTCTGGCTGGTCAGCAAGCCGCTTTTGGGAGGCATCCACAGAGCAGGCTCGTCTGTGCCCTTCCCGGAGATGCGGCGTGAGTGAGTACAAGTGGAGGCTGCTGCACCCTCTTGTGAGGCTAAAACTGTGACAAAGCATGCTTTGAAAGCGCTCAACTTCGAGCCTGGCAGGGCGTGCTTGGAGTCAGACTCTAGAGTGGATTGGCACTCGCGGGCCTTTCCAGACTCCTGCGTGGAGCTTCATTACCGAAATTCTCCGGGTCATTTCCCCTGGAAGCCATCGCCCTCCCGACGTGCACCATCCGTACTCTGGAGGCCGACTCAGCTGCTGGCCCTCCTGGCGAGCGAGAAGCTCCTTTCCAGACTCCAGCGGGGACTCAGCGGCTGGAGGAGGCGAGGTGCTGTTTTTCTTGAAATAGAATTTGTCCCCCCTGGAGATTCGAGCGCCAGCAGCCAGGGAGGGGCCAACAACTGGAACAAAATTCCTATCAACAAAAACCGTGGGGGACATGATGGAGGGACCCAACCGTGTCCCCTGAGCCAAGGTTCAGATGAGCTCCTAGGTCTCTGCATGGTGCATAGCCAGGTCTGTGGGCCTTCCACTGTTGCAAGGAAAGTGAGTAGAAGACACACTGGCAGAGCCACCTCCTTAGAAGCCCATCAAGTCACGGTGCCACAAAATATCTAAATATGAGGGAGACCCAGACAACCTGGAATTTATTAATAAAAAATTGTGTATTTATTCTTTTTCTTGCACTTTTAAAATGTTTTTTATTTTGAAGATGTGGGGTGCAATTCAGGGTTAGGTATACAAATGTTCATTATGCAAGTACCCTTGTTGATGAGGTGTGCCTCCCCTGGCAGTTTCTCAGTCATGTATTTATCTTTACATGTTTAAATTTCAAAGTACTCTCCATTCAGTGCAATACATCTATTGAGATGCTTTTTCCACTGCTCAAAGCAATTTTGAAATTCATCAATTTTGATGCCTTTTAGTGCTTCTGTGTTTTTTGTTTCACCTCTTTCACATAGGCTAACCATTTCCCTTTGAGGACTTTTTCATTGGGGTTGGGGGGGGAGGGAGGAGTCACTCAGGGTGAGATCTGATGAATAGGGAGATTAGGGCAGGTTACTCATGTAAATGACCCATCATGAAAAGGGAAAACACATTGAAAGAATCTCCAAAAACAATTCACTGAAGCTGAACTCAGCCTCTCACAATAACACTAGCTAGTACACTGATGCCAATGTTCCTATAACATTTACCTAATGGGAGAAGCCTGTGCTACAAGGGGCCCACCCTCCTAAAATAACTCTGGGTTTGGTGGGGGGTCGCTGCTTGTACATGGCAAAACACTTTTGAAGCATGGACGTAACGCAGGCTCAGAAGTCACCTTTGTCCAAAAACTCTGCAGTGTGGTGCTGCCACACCTACCGATTGGGCCAGGCTCTGGCTGTGCTGCCTGCCTGCCAGACGCACCATTTGTGTAACATCAGTTTCTATCTATATGGTGATGTCTATAGTTCTTGCGCTGGCAGAACCATCATCAAGTTGAGCTCTGAAGACCGGAGCCAGCAAAGAGGGGCTCCTGCTTCTGTCCCAACTCAGCTGAATTTGATGTGCTAGGCTGGCAAACCCTTCCCTGTGGGGTTCTCATGCATTTGGATGGCAGGACTTGGGATTTGGTGCCGGGGTTGAATTTTTCAAACCTACTTAACACAGGAGTAACTGTGACTTTTTAGTGGTAGACATGCTTCCTGCCAGAGCTTGGACTCTAGCAGTGACTTCAAAGTTGCTTTGATCCCAGCCCTCCCCTGCACCTGCCAGCCCCTATTGGAGCACTGAGTGATCAATGGTATTGCTTGTCCACGGAAGATGCTGTGGAGTTGAAAAGGCACCAGGATGAGTCCTTGTTGTGATAAAAAATGCTCCATGCTCTGTGAGTTACTATCAGTTAATGCGGTTGCAATTAGGAAATCGCTTTGTGGGTTTTGTAAGTCTTAATGGAGAAAAATTAAAAGAAGCAAAGAAAGCCTCCAATGGACCTAAAGCTGAAGCATGTTTTAAAGCCTCCAATAAGTAATTTTTGTGCCACTTATACAGTTACTCAGGAGACCATGATTTCCTTGAGCATAAGGGCCATAGCACCATCCTCTCTGGTCTTGACGGCACTATAACGCCAGCTGCCTGGTCTGTGTTCATGGTATATTTGCTATATGAGAAATTCATGCTTTAAAAATATAACACCGTGAAATCCTAAGCACTGGGATCTTTTATACACAACATTTAAGACCTCTGAATGCCTTGTCTTGCTGGCAATCTGTTCAAGTTACTGAACAAACCTGAACGTACTAAAACGGTATTTTGTTACTCAGATTCCCAGCCCCTTCTCTGAACCCCTTGAGGCCATATGTGCTGAAATTCAGGATTTTTTAGATTTTAGAATACGAAGAAATCTGGCCAATATGTCGTCTATGGCCTACACCCCCAAGGACATCTGGAGCTCCCTGGAATCAGACTTTCATATATTTGCAGAGGTGTGTATGAATAGCTGCACTTGGAAGGATAAATACAGGCAAAGGCTCTAAAGAGCCTCCTGCCTGTTCAAGTCAGATTTTCTGCCAAGCGAGTTATGAAAAACTTTGGCTTATCAGAGCTTTTTAGATTCTGGAATTATGAATGAGGAATTGTGGGCGCACATTCTATGAAAACTCAGTCCCCCATATCCCACAGAAGCAGGATTGTCAAAATTGGAAAGACTTTACTCTGCTATTAGTGCTGATGTCTTCCTACTGAAATATTTTAAAGCACACTTGAAATAAGTCTCCTCTGTACGTAAGTTCCTCACAGGAGTTCATTGGCGCTTTCGGAAGGTATGTTCTAAGCTGCTTTCTCTCATCTGCAAATAGGTTAAACTAAACTATTTCCCAACATCCCTTCTATTCATTCATTCATTAATTGATTCATTATCAGGCATTTATTTAACAATTGACATGTGCAAAACACCACGCTATGTTCGGACATAATCTGTGAATGGCATGGAAGTGGTCGTGAGTGCAAGCAAGAGGATGCAGGGATTTAAACCACTGCACAGAATATTCACGAGAAAGTCACACTGAGGAGGCAGTCGCTGTGCATAGAGGCAGCTGAAGTAATTGGTACAAGGGACCTGGCCTCCTGAGCTACGGACATCACAAGATGGAGGATGGCCTGCCTTCCAGCACAGTCAGAAAATCCCAACATTCCTGAGGGGTAACCTTTGCAGTTCTACAGAAGAAGGCAGGAGGGAGAGACGCTTAGACAAACGTCACCTTCACACAGAGGCTCCGCGCTGGAGAAGTGCATGCCAGAACACTCCAGAAGCTGTTATTTGGGGACAGAAAGGGACGAAACACAGCAGAAAATATTGCCAATCTCTAATACCTGGGAAGCCTTAAGAAAGCTGAGCAGATGAGTCAGAGACCTTGGGTGGCTGTTTTTAGGAGGGTAAGATCCTCTTAACCCTCTGTTCCTACCTTATCTTCACCTACAGTGTATCGTGCTTAATATCTATGTCTTCTCCATAATCCATGGGGAGAGAGAGAAGGAGAAAGAGAAGGAAAGAGTGCTTCTTCTGAGGTTAAAAAAAGATAAACGAAATAGAGATTTTAGCGATATTATGTGGGGCAAAGAAGACACTAGAAAATAGAATGAGGGGGAAACCAAGAAAGGTTTCTGGGGTGAGAAAAAATAAGACATGACCTTCAGGGGACACAGGTATAAACCAAACAGTCCTCCTCCATCCCAGTCTCGGAAATCTTCCTGCTCTTTCAGAAATGCTTAGGTCACAAGCGTTGCTGTGGATGGATCACCACCAAGTGACTTCTTCCCAGACCGCAAGTGTCGTGTGAGAGTGGGCAGATGAGGCCCCTCCAGCCACCACGGGGTGGGCCTGGCTCCGTGAAGACACCCTCTGTTCTTTCTCTCAGGAGCCACTACAGCCACTCTGTTTTGTTTTCAATTAAATTTCTACCAGTTGCAAGCTACAGAGAAGTGTAGGCACTCCCCTTCCCTTCCAACAGCGCTGCCATCTGCACAGAAGCTTTTCATGGTACGAGCCCCACTAGGCTCATGCCATGAAAGATGTCTGTGCTACCAGTTTGCCAACAAGTGCTTTCAGCAAGGTGCCCTGAATCCTGGGTCTCCTGGGTATTCTCTTGTTAGGCCACTGCTATAGTGAACCCTTGTTTTGAATTAAGGTGCGCAGTAAACAATATACATGGTGGGAACAAATGGTCACTCTAAATGGCCTGCTGTTCATGTGATCAGATCGAGACATGGATGCTGGAGTCATGGAACAAAGTACCTGTCTCTTCAGTGTATTTGGAGGTCAGCCTCTTCCTGCTTCACAGGGCATCAAGGCTTCACGTGTTCTACACACTTGGGTCAACATGAAAATCAGATCTTAGCAATTTCTTATTTATTTATTTGAGATGAGGCATCACCAAATTGCCCGGGCTGGTCTCAAACTCCTGGGCTCAAGCAATCCTCCTGCCTCAGCCTTCCAAAGTCCTGGGATTACAGAAATGAGCCACTGCGGTTGGCCTAACATTTTTAAAAATAAAGTTTCACACAGACACTTCCTAATTTGTCTGGACTGAGTTCTAAATGGAAAGTTGTGTTTCTCCTACACAGAGCCTTTGAGCACTACATTCCATGTCACTCAAGAGAGGTCTGGCCACATTGAAGGGACTTTGGGGAGAAAACTGTAGCACCAAGAAACAGCAAAATGCAGCTTGGTAAGCATCTGCATCACATGATACACAGTTGACAGCTTTGGGGATATCTGTTCTGGAAACAGAGAAAAATGGAAATAAGCTGAAAGAAAGCAGAGGGACTGGAAGGGGGCACCCCTCCTGGTGACACACGGCTCGGGAGTCGGGCATTGTGCACTTCTGGGCATGCAAGGAAAGGAGCACAGAGGTTAATAAAACGGGGACATATTTCTCTCTCCAGACATGGTGAGGCGAAAATTACTTATCACCTGCTGGAGTGGCAGTGAGAACGGGCCAGGGACCAAGCATGTGGCAGGGACTTTCTGTCATGGCCAGGCAGTGGGAAGCAGGCCTGCAACAGGCTTCCGAGTCGGGCAGCCTCTCAAGGAGGCTCCTCGTTAGAGGACAACAGCTGTTTCCAGCTCTAATTAGCTCACAGTTCAGCAGACCGTCCTGTCTCCTACACCTGGACCGCTGCAGCGTGGAAGTCACAGAGGCACATGTTGTTTTTTCTGACATCACCCCCACTTACACACACTGTTGAGCATCTAATAGCAAACAACCGTGTCTTCCCTCGCTCCTGTCCTCCTCGGAGGCCTCTTTACCAGCATGCTAGGACAGCCTTTGTATTTACGACCCGGTTCCCATGTCCAAGCTCACCTCGTGCTCCACAGCCCCCTGAATCAAAGACGGTCGCCAGCGTTGTCAACCAACCCATCGCGTCAGGCCATAAAACAGACTTCTCAGCCACCTGCGGGTTGATGGGGGCAGGAAGAAACCGAATTGGGGAGAGGGTGGGGGCAGAGCCTCAGCTGGTTGCAGACGATGGTTTCAGCAGAATTCTTTGGGGGGCGGAAGGGTGCAGAGGCTGGGGTCACTTCCTGCCAGGCTGAGCTGTTAGGGGAGAATCCGCAATTGCACTGCCTCACGGTTCCATTAGTGTCAGAACTCATTAGAGCCCAATCCACTCCGCGGCAGCGGCAGCGCACACAAAAGAAAGGCCCAGCCAAGGGCTGCAGACTGCATGGTAGTTGTTAGGATTGGGGGGCAAGCGGGAAGGCGGGATTGTACAGTCCCGACCGGGTAATTAGAGTCAGCAGGGAGGCAGATAGGCAAGGGCAGGCCTTTCATTTCCCTCCTGGCTGTTGCAAAGGACCGGCAGGGGCTGTTTCCTTCCAGGGGTGAGGCTGCGCGCCAGTGTCATAATTCACAAAGGAAAATGATCGTTGATTTGCACCCAGTTCCCAGGTTAATTCGAGGAGGCGGACTGTGGTTACTGTTGTTATTAGTATCCGGTGAGGGCAGGGGGGGGTGATGAGGTGGTTGTCTTGGGTGCGGTTAACCAAAGAACCGAGACTGTTGGTTAGCTGACATCCAGGTTCACAGTCCTCAGGCACTGGTTGAGGGAATTGCGAAGGCTGTGGAGGCGTGACAAATACGGCAGGATTATCATCTATACCGACTCGCTATGGCATTACAGTATGTCATTCTGATTTTCTTCAAATCCAACTGCTACAACAAAGCTAATGGGACATAGGCCAAAGAGACACAAAATGGTTCACTCAGGCTGCTGTGTTTGCCTTTTTATGACAGTTTTGTAAAATACAAAAACTTGTCTAACCGATAAGGATTTTAATTTTTTTTTTTGTAATTGAAGTGTAATCTAGAAGCAATAAAATTCATCTATTTGGCAAGATGTGGAGGCATGCATCTGTAGTCCCTAATATTCGGGTGGCTGAGGCAGGAGTATCACTTGAACTCAGGAGTTCAAGTCCAACTTGGGCAACATAGTGAGACTTCGTCTCCAAATAAATAAAATACAATACAAAATTCACCTAGTTGGAGTTTACATCTCCATGAGCTTGACAAACGTAGGCCTGTGTGTAATTATCACTACAGTTAGCCTGGGCACCATCTCCACTGACCAAAAAGAGTTTCCTCCTATCCTTTGGAATCAGTTCCCTTCCCTATCTCCAGGCTCAGCCACAAACAACCGCCAATCTGATTGCAGCCATTATGATTATACCTTTTCCAGAATTTTATATACACGGAATCATACAATATGCAGCCTTTTGAGTCTGCCTCTTCTACCTAGTGTCATCTGTCAAGATTCTGAGTTAAGCATTCTTCTTCTTTTTTTCCCTTCCTTCCTTCCTTCCTTCCTTCCTTCCTT
>NW_007259401.1:0-504 GCF_000164805.1 Carlito syrichta
AGGCGGGGCGACTGGGGACACCGTCGCTGGGATAAACCGGTAATAACAAGCAGCCGGGCGGGGAGCGCGCCTCGGTAGTTCCAGCCTCGCAGGCTGGGGCGCAAGGCCCACCCGAGCCGGCGGGCTGAGGCTGCAGGGCTGGGAGACGCGCGACTCAGAAGAAAAACCGCGACCACCCCTGCGGCCCGGGAAGCCCCGCCGCGCTTCTGGCAGGCTCGGTCCGGGCTCGAAGCCCCGTCTGGGTGTGGCCCCGGCCCGAGCGAGCCCCGCCCCCTCATCCTTCCCGTGGCTCATTTATTCCTCCAGAAATGTCTGAGACCCGCGCTGTTAATTACCAGATCTTGAGCACAGCAGCCGTGGTGGAGGAGACAGGATCTCCGCCTCCAGGGCGGACGAGTAAGCCCAACACTCCGGCACACGGGAGGGTCGTGAGGTGGACAGAAGGCCTCAGCGCTTGGAAGGACCAAGGCGGGCGAGGGAAACCTCATTCAGTACAATGGGCAG
>NW_007259401.1:1591-16880 GCF_000164805.1 Carlito syrichta
GGTAGAGAATTGGATCATTCCGAGCAGAAAAGATAAGAAGAGAGGGGGGAGGCCATTTGGGGTAGGGCTATGTGAGTTTGTGGTTAAGTGTGCACTATGAAGTGTTCCTTGAGAGGAAGGAAATTAAGACAAAATCCAGGGAGAAAACAAAGTGGCTTGTAGTTTCTAAACTGGCTGAAGACTTGACATGCTGAGGGCATAAACCAGAAGGATAAAGGGTGGAATATCAGACTGTATTTTCTCAAGAGGCAGAGGTATTCCAAATAGTTCTAGGGTGGGAGAGTAACTGAACTGGACTGATGGTAAAGATGAGAGGAGACACGGTAAGATGAGACACGGTAAGATGAGACACGGTAAGATGAGACACGGTAGACAGTGAGAGGCTGGGTTATTGAAGGGTTCGACCACCTGGATGATGAGACCTCCAGCTGATTTCCTTCACTTCGACCTCCCTTTCCCGATCCCCATCCTACCTTTTCCCCCTCCAAGACATCCACATTCTTCCTGCAACTCTAAAATGGCGTCACTAAGGACAAGAAGGCCGAAATGGGGCAGGGAGGGAGAACTGTAGTAGAGATCTGTTCTGTTTCTGTGTTTACTTTGTCACCCAGCATTCACGCGCCTTCTGGAAATATTCTCTCCATTGCCCTTTGGGGAACCAACCTCATCCTCAGTTTCCGTCCATATGCAAGTAGAGTTGTCTTTCTGATACTCAATTCTCTTAAGGACAGTATGAGACTCAGATTTGCCCAAAGAGATCGTTCCATGTTTTGGCAACAAGTATTGGGAGGAACGGGCTTGCCACCCAGGTGAAGGCAGTGAACTACAATGGCACTTTTGAAGGCACTGGTGGAAGAGGCAACCCGTGTTTAGCTGCACTTGAAGCTTGGAGATTGTAGCTATGAATTTGCCAGACAAAGAGTCTTACCATGGAGCCAACCCAGAATACAGAGCCAAGAAGTGGGTAGAAAAATGAATCCTGATGACACTGAACCTACCTAAGACTAGTACTACTTCCAGACGATTTGCACCCAAGTTCTCTGAGTATTGGCAGTGGTATGTCGGGTGGCTCGAAGGGATCCTTTCCCCTTGCCATTCATAATGACCCTACATCACTTTTACCTTCACATCCACTTTCTGTTTTTCTTTGGATGCTCCACCTCTTTGATACTCTCTTTTCTTTTTCTTTATTTTTTTGATACTCAGCCTTTTGGATGTTTTATCACCAGCTGCCTCTTCACTCAGGCTATTAAACATCTTTGACCTTGATAACAGGGATATGGATGAGGAGGAGGATTTATTTGGCACCTTTGGCCACTTTGACTTCCGTGGACAGAGTGGGGCGTCCAAGAAGAGAGCCTTGTGTTAAGAAATTTTCTGTGTCCCTACCACCTGGTATTCACACACTTGTGTTATTGCCCCTCCCCTTAAATCTGGGCTGGACTTGGTGATTTGCTTCTAACCAGTAGAGTAAGGGAAAGGTGATCGAATGTCATTCCCAATCTTAGTTTACAAACATTGTATCTTCTGTCTTGCTGGCAGACGGTGTTCTTTCTGGAACTGAGGAGGAGACTGCCACACTGGAGACGCCTGTATGACACGGAATTGAGATTGAGGGTGTCCACCAACCAACAGCCAGAAAGGAATTCAGAGGAACTGATCCTGCCAACAACTGTATAAGCAAGCATGAAGTGTATCCTTCCCCAGTCAAGCTTCCAGATGAGATTCTAGGCCCAACTGACACCTAGATGGCAGCCTTGTGAGAGACTCCCAAGCAGAGAACTCAGCTAAGACTTTCTTGGATTCCTGACCCATAAAAAGTAAGATGTTTTCAGCAACTACATTTGGGAGTATCTATTAGATAGAAATAGATAACTAATATACCCCTAAATCGTTGTAACCTTGGTATAAGGACGCAGCATGACTGGAAGCCAGGGCCCAAGATCACCTTTCCCAAATAGGATATCTGTAACATCCCTGAAGAAATGATCTCCGTGCTCAAAGACCATCCCTCGTACTCTTATGCTGCAAAGGTATCATTGTGCTCTACAAAGTCCTTCTTAGACTTCAGAAAGTGAGACCTAGGTAAAGGAATGCCGGGTGGAGTGGAAGCCAGGATAGGGTAAGGTAAGAGGTGGAGAGCATGGCACATTGCTCCAAACTGCATTAGGGAGAAAAGACCTGGTTCCTGGAAGCAGGTACCGCTTATTCCTCCCAAGGGCTCCAAGAGAATGATTTTTCCCTAGCCCTGATCTCAGGGCCTAAATACCCCCAACACTTTCCATTCTAAACCTCCTGGAGGCAGCAAAGGGAATTTCTGGCTTTATTGTGCCAGCGTAACTCAATCCCCTCTGCAGCTGAATGTAGGTTAAAATAGAGAGGAGGCGAAAAGAGGGTTTGAGCAAAGTTCTGGACTTAAGGGTTTTTCTCACCTTGAAAGGCCAGAAGGGGTTTAAAATATCCTTTCAATAAAACAATACAGTGTGTTAAGTGCAGGACATCTGAGAAGGGTCCCAGGAAAGGAAGGACCCCAGGATAAGATTAAGAAGGCCCCTGTCAGGCTCCCTACAAAGGAAGGGTCCTCTCTTAGAAATCAAAAGAGGCAAATGGTAGTAAGAGCTAAAGTGTAACTCCTTCTTTCTTTTAGCAACACTCTGGGATGCTCAAAACCTTCAGGTCCAGTGCGGTACATGGAGAACACCACTCTATCGGAAGAAAGATTTATTGGGGAGGATCCGTTTTGGTTGCTCTAGGAAGAGACTGTTCTCATCTGAGGATGTACTATCACCCAACCGAGGGGCTGTTTCCAAAAGCACTAGACGATTGCTTGGGGGAGACTTTTCATTCCTGGAAGTGCTTGAGGACATTTTCTGTTTGCACAGAAGAGACAAATCTCTGAACACCGTGCCTTCAGCCGGAGTGAGGGAAGCCAGAGGCCCCGGGCGCACTTGCATGCAGGTGGGCTGTGGATGGGACGCAGGCTCACTAGAGGGCAGGGGAGGAGATTGACTCTCGAGTAACAGCTGGTCTTTGATTGCCACAGGTTCCTTGGGATGACAGATTCTGTCCCTGATGCATCTAGAAGTACTTGGGCCACCAGAGACGACTTCTGGATTTCAGGGGTTGCTACTTGACCCTTTCCCCGGGCTGCAAGTCAGAGGGAGCCCCATCGTTGGAGGGGTTGTCCCTTGTCCGCCTCTGCCTGGGCCTGTACCTCCTTTGGCTGACCTAGTTCCAAGGCCTCAGGGTTTTGTCGACATGCCAGTTCCTCCTCTAGGATCTTCCCAATGACTGTCTGAGCCCCAGAGATTCAAGAGGCCTGCAGCTCATAAAGACAGCGCTACCCTCCTCTTGGTCTTGGTGCTGTGCAAAGTCCTGCAGGAACTTGTCTTCTTGCAGGGCACATTCCTGCTCTGTAACTGTCAAGGGGAGATGTTTCTTTGGGTAGCAGAGACTGGGACGTCTCCTCTGTTTTCCATCCGTGACCGGATGGCTCTTGCTTATGTCTTTGTATGTTCCTAATCCTGAGTCCTCACTTTCCTATTCTCCTGCTTTGGCACCCAGAGTGCTCACTCTCTTTGCAACTGGAGGAAGATTTTTATCCTGGCATTACCATAGGATGTCTTAGGGACCCAGGGCTCCTGCCACTGCTCCACACGATCCCTCCATTATCCAAGTGGACGTGCAGCGTCTGGGAAGCTGACATGTCCCCACTGGAGACACCCTGGTGATGAGCCAGTGAGGAATCTGAAGTTCCGCTGCCCGAAGGAAAGGACGTGTCACTGGGTCAGTCTTGGGCCTGGCTCTGCGCTGCACTCTCCGATGCAAACTCCAGCTCACTAACCAGCTGTCCTTCATGGTCTGATGATTTAGAATCTTCAGGAATCAATAATCGTGGTGGGGAGTGTTTGGTAGATGGGGTAGTCTCTACTTCGTTGGTATTTGCACTTATCATTGGAGAGCTTTCCGACTCCCTGGTCGTCAAGTGTTCACTAGATTGTGATGGAAGAGCACACAGCTCCTTTGCCTTGAATATCTCTCTGGACCTGTTGGAGACGAAAAAATGTTCTAAATTCTTTTCCATCATTCTTTTGCCCTGAGGCATTTCTACTCTGTCGCCGGAACACTCTTTCTCCCTTGATTCATCTCCAGCCCCAGCTTGCTTCGTGGCAGCTCTGGTCTGTGTCTCTTGGCTACTATGGTGTTTCTGACTGGCTTTGTCTGTGTTGCTGTGTGTGCGGGGCAGAAAAGTCTGTCTGCAATCCCCAACTGTGTGGACGTTGTTTGTTAGTTTATGGTCAGTATCAGAGGGTGATTGTGTCAGGGCCCCCTGTCCTGTGTTCACAGGTGAGGCGACAGGGAGAGGAAAATCCAGGCTGGGAACCGAATGTGTCCTTCCTAGCTTGTGTCCCTGTAAAGCTTGAGAGCTGCCGTCAAGGGGTTTAGAAGCCACACCTTTGGAAACCACCCTAGAAATATAGGTGACAAAGGAAGCTCAAGTTTGGGAATAGGCTATGTTTCGGCTTCTCTTAACATACAGAATTATATGGATGTAAGAACCTTGCTGGACTCAGTGGCTCAGCCTGTCATCCCAGCACTTTGGGAGGCCGAGGCAAGTGGATTGCCTGAGTCCGCAGGTTCGAGACCCACCCGAGCTACTTGGCAAGACCTCGTCTGTGTAATAAATGCAAAATTAACCGGGCATGGAAGTGCACGCCTGTAGTTCCAGCTACTTGGAAGGCTGAGGTGGAAGGATCGCCGGAGCCCAGCAGGTCGAGGGTGCGGTGGCCAGGAGCGTGCCGCTGCACTCCAGTCTGGGTGACAGAGTGAGACTCCAACTCCAAAAGAAAAAAAGAAGAACCTTGAGGGGTAGGCCCCACTTCTGACTTGCCCTAAACCTCATAATATGAGCACTGAGCACCTGATGGGTTTTGGGATTCAGAAAGGGAAGCTCCAGAGTGGTGATCTTGCAGTAGACCGTATCTACCAATGGTGACAAATTTTTATTTTCCATATTGGTGTGAGAATTCCCAAAAGGAGGCAATGAATTGTTGCCAGCCATGAATGACACACACCTATAGGGATCCTATTTGAATTAATTTGCCAAGTATTTCCGCTCAGAGGTAATGTAAGAATGGTCTTCATTTGATTCGGGTCCAAACTCCTCAATATCCTTAGTAATTCATTCCCTGAGTCATACCTTAAGTGACACAACCAGTCACTTTTTGATCAGAGGCAACTCCCAGACCAGTCATCAGGTAATGTTTTGAGACTGTTGGTGGGATGTCTAATGGACCCTTCCCCGGATTATGCCCAAGATTTCTTTTTTTCTTTTTATGTTTTTTGAGTTTTATTCTCACTCTTGTCACTCAGGCTGCAGTGGTAGCTCATGGCCACCACAGCCTCAACCTGCCATGCTTAGGCGATCCTTCTGCCTCAGCCTTCCAAGTTCTGGAACTACAGAGGCACACCACCACACCCGGCTAGTTTTGTGATTTATTGTAGAGACGAGGTCTCACCAAGTTACCCAGGCTGGTCTTGTCGGCCGGGCTCAGGCAGTCCTCTCGCCTCGGCCTCCCAGAGTGCTGGGATTACAGTCTGAACCACCATGCCCGGCCCTGAGCCACCGCGCCCAGTTACATTTCTTGCCGTTTCCCTCATAGCTGAAATTTTGGTGGGTCCCACTCATGGAAACTTTCTGGGAGACTCAGTTCTTTCTTGAATCTCTGCTACTGTGGCCCTGAAGCTCAGAGGGTTGAGAGATACCATGTCTGCACTTAGGCAGCAACCTTTCTGTTGATTTGCACAGAGATCTGGGATTGCTACAAGTATGAAGGCACCAGCGTGTGACTGGCTTCTTTGCTACATGAAGCTCTAGTTTCTTCTGGGGTTCACTGCTGAGATGAAAATGCCCGGGAAACATGGAGACTGGACCATAGGCCTTGGAGGACTGGCTGGCCAATGAAGGATTGGGAGCTGGAGGACAAAAGGCTTCTGGAGATTCTTGGAACAAAGGTACTAAAACCCAAAAGCTTCCCGTTTTCTCTGCACCACATGCCTCTCCAAAGGTTGATTTTCGTGTGAGAAGGGAGAGTCAGCCTCATTCTGGAGTCTGTGGAAAGATGTCCCACAGCTGTCATTCTGGGGTAGAGAAGATGATGGTGAGATTGGCAGTGGGCCTGGGGATGGATCTGGGTGGGAGGTAGAAATGGGGCTGGGGACAGGTTTGAGGAAAGGGATGGGGATGTCCATGGGTGAGGGGAAGAGGGTTGGACTGAGGAAGTGGTGGAGATTCTTGACCCTGCATTTGGATGCGGGAGCATCAGAGATTCCGTTGAATAAAATAAAACAAGACTGTAGTGGGGAACTGCTCCTGAGACCAGAAGAGTAGCCACCAACCACTCTCTGTGCAGAGAAAGAATCCCCCTGAAGAGCTGATTGTTTGTATCTTGCAAGTTTCCATCCAAAGTCTTGACATATAGGAGCTGCTGTCAAGTATGCAGCTGCTTTGGTGTGCCGTTGGTGTTGCAGCCAGATTGGGTTGGTGCATCGTCCTGTCATCGGCAATTGACTGCAGTGAATTATCTAAAGATGTCAGTTGCTAACTGAATCACATATATTTAGAAAATGACCCCTCCTTCTCTCTTCTCCAAAATCCAGAAAACCATTCTCTTTTTTATTTGTCTCTCCAAGAGTTCCTGCGTATTAAGTCCAAAAAAAGAAAGGCCACCAGCCTCCATGTGCTTGGTTTCAGAGTGCCCCCAAAGACAGGTCTCCAGTAAATGGGAGAAACACGCTCCTGCTGAAAATCAGGATGTGGTATCCTGGAAAGGAACAGATCCTGGCATGAGCCTGCCGCCAGGAGAATCCGAAATTGAATGGTCAGTGCCTCTGATTGTGGGGCATAGGTGGAAGACACAAGCGGGCTTTCTGGAGAGGACTTCTCTGACACAGACTTCAATACAATGGAACTTGATTTTGGTTGAGTCACAGTGCAGTCTGGTGGTGGTGAAGCAGATGAGGCTAGTGGTGTGTGATGAACAGATCATGAATGAGTTGGATTCGTTGTCTGGGAATCATCTGTAAGGGGTTGATGTCTTGGGAATGTGGAGGGTCAAGTGAAAAGTCAGTTTTCATAGACATATTGGCCTTTCTGTATAACAGGGGAAAGAAGAAAAGGAGCGATGGGTACAGTTTTTAAAAGAATTTTGATGAAAAGTTCCCATCTAATGGCTTCTGGCTTCTCTGACACTGGTGAGTATATCACATCTGCTGAACAAGAGGATATGGCCTAAATTTAAGAAAAGTGCAGAAGGTTTGAATTGCATTTCAGTAGCATAGGAGAGAGAGGGGACTAAGAAAAAGTGACCTATGCTCCATTTTTGTTTACTGTTGGTAAGCACGTTAGTAACTTCTGTTAGTAATTATTTTCGCAGTGAATGATTTCCAGGGAGTACTGGGTCTGACCATACATTTATCATGATGTCGGTATATTGATTTGATATTTAATTCAATAGTGATGAGTCACTTATTGGAAGGCATTTCTGGAAAAGGCCAAAGAGATGGAACTTTGTCAGATAGGAAGGATTTTCCTGGGTATTGGATGAGGACTATTTGAAGTGGAACTTTAAAATATCGTTTGTGGGACAGACCATGAAGGACAAGAGCTTGGTGGATAGACAGCTAACTAGGCAAATTAATGACTTAGAGCTGAAACTTGGACCAATTGAGGGCCTGTGCTGAAGGACAGGAAGATGAGGTCAAGTGTGGAAAGCCAGGCTGTATTATGACAGGCGTAGAGGTGCTCCTGATGATAAGGTCTGAGGTGGCAGTGACTGAACTCCAGTGAAGGTGAAGAACCCTATGGTGTGACGATAGAGGAATGGGGAGGCCAGGATGTTGGGGTCCCTACAGATTCTCCCCCTCCACAGGTTCTTTCTCCTGGCCCCAGCCCAACGTGAGACCTTCCCAGGGCCTCTGCAGTCTGCATTCTTTCTACCACCATCAACTTCAGACACTGCCAGGTCAATGGCATAACTCTGGGTAAGAAAGTAGGCGTATGGTAGCGCGAGGAGGCTATTGTGGGCCTCTGTTTTGTGTTTGTGTTTGACACCAGACACTCACAAATTTGTCTGAACAAACCACTTCAAGTGCCCTCTAAAAAAACTCACCTCACTTTTGAATCCCAGTCTGTACAGGTGAATGGAATGGTCCTTTCTACAGACCTTTGTTTTGATGGTGGGTGTGTGCCCAGTTTTGACCAAAAACAGCATAAAGAGGTTCACAGAGCCAGGCTCGGTGGCTCAGCCTGTAATCCCACGCCTTTGGGAGGCTGAGGTGAGTGGATTGCCTGAACCCGCGGGTTCGAGACCCACCTGGGCAACTTGGCGAGACCTCATCTCTCCAATAAATCAAAAAAATCAGCCGGGCATGGTAGTGCACGCCTGTAATTCCAGCTACTCAGAAGGCTGAGGCGGAAGGATCGCCAGAGCCCAGCGGGTCGAGGCTGCGGTGGCCGGGAGTGGCCACTGCACTCCAGTCTGGGTGACAGAGTGAGACTCCAACACACACACACACAAAAGAAAGATTCATAGTGGTCTACCTCAGTGGGTCATGCCTGTAATCCCAGCACTTTGATAGGATTATGCGGGAGGATTGCTTGAGCCTGGGAGTTTGAGACCAGTCTGAGCAACAACGGAAGACCTCGGCTCTACAATAGAAAAACAAAATCAATAAAATAAGCCGGCCATGGTGGCACTCACCTGTAATTCCAGCTATTAGGGAGACTGAGGTGGGAAGATCACCTGAGCCCAGAAGGCTGAGGCTGCAGTATCATGACCCTGACATTGCACTCCAGCCTGGGTGCCAGAAAGGGACCTTGACTCAAAAAAAAAAAAAAGTCTATAGTGAATCCAAGTATCTGTAACCCTAGGGTGTAGTCCAGGACTCACCTCTGAGTCATGAGCTGAGGTGTTCTGGGGGATCTCTGCCATGCGAAACCAAGCCCATAAAGATCACAGTTGGCTCTGAGGATCTTCCACGTTGTCATCAGACTTATTTGAAAGGAAGGCACCAAGGTTACCTGTGCTAAAGAGAGGGAAGTTGTGCCTGACAACAGCCTCTGGGTTATTAATTAAAGGCCAGCCCAATGTACACTTTTGCCAGAATGACACCACTAAGCTCTGCAGTGTTCTCATCAATGTCAAGGAAGAGGTGCTTAGATCAGATTGGGAAAAGGGGGCGCAGTGTCATGATATCAAGATGATGAGCATAAACCTTTGTTCTACCAGCAAGGCCATTCTGTCCCATCTTTTGTTTTCTTGCTTTCCCACTCACTCTAAAATATCTTTGCTTGCTCTCAGCTTTATTTTACCCTCGGAAGTCGGTGGCTCCCTAGTCAACAGCCCTGACACTGACAGCCTGGTGCTCCTTTTGCAAAGATGTCATCAATCCAGGCAGCCTGAAGAAATACCCAGGAGAAAAATCAACACCCCAAGGTGACTTGCCAGTAGGATAACCTCTAGGCTGAGGTCAAAAATATGCTTCCCCAACACTTGAATGTGTCCTGCATGACAGATTGTTAAGCAACATTTAACCTGCTCCTAAGACCCTACTCCATCCAACCCAATATCGACTGCAACAGTCCTCCAAACACTCCCACCCACATGTGTGGGCCTCTGATCACTGACAGCTGTGTCTGAAAAATGATCAAGCCACCATTTTCTGAAAAGTATATTTCTCTCTCATCCTCTCTTCAGATATAGAAGACCAGTCTCCGTTACTGTTCTCAAGGATATGAAACAGATGAAAGTGTTGAGGATGAAAGTGTGGGCTGTCATGTGAAATCATTCAGGTGAAGCTAAGAGGTATGACGCAGAGTCCATCTCCTCAAACTTCTTCAGAGACACACATGATGCCCATCCCTCCAGAAAAGCTCCCAGGAACTAGTCACCATTTAGAAGTCAAAAGAGGAGGCAACCCCCCGTAAGAGCTAAACTAATCCCTACATTGCCCTAGGTCCAAGCTATGGGCTACCCCAACAAAGTACACAGAAGAAACACCACTTTTATTGGATCATTTATTGGGGAGAAGCAATATCCTCCACAAGGAATGAATTATGTTTGTGGGGAGGTGAATTTTCCTTCCTGGAAAAGCTTGGGAAACAGTTTCTGTCTAAACAGAAAAGACGAGTGTCTCAACACAGAGTTATCAGTAGTGGGAGGGGCATCCAGAGGTACCAGACCGACTTGACACCTGCAGGGGGGAATGGATGGGGCACAGGCTTCCTGTGGTGCAGGGATGGGGGAGGCCTGGAACACATTTTCTGGTCCTAAATGCCACAACTTTCTGGGACTGTCTTTGTCTGTGATCTGTCTAACCCTTTAGGATAACTGGCCACAAAGGCAGCATCTTGTCTGCCAGACTTGGAACGTGTCACTTTACAGGAGGCAACCATGCAGTTGCAGCGATGACCCTGGACGGGCTCTGCCTGGACATGCGGTTCTGCCTTATGCTGAGTTTTCCCCGACTTCACTGGAGAGGAAAGGGGTTGGGGACATGTGACGTCTGTCGTGTATGCCTATGACCCAATTTCTCCTCTTGGAACTTCTCCATACCTGTCCTGATTTTCTTGAGCTTCAGTATTCCCAGTACAGGCAGCTCTCTTTTAAGTAGGCCTCTGTTCTGCACAGGTGATGACAGGGAACTTGCTTGCCCTTGGCGTGTTATGCTACGTTTAGAAATCCATTGCCAAAAGTCTTTCATCTGTTTTTGAAAATGTTTTCAGAAGGAGGCAGTCCCTTCAATGACAGGGTTGGAGAAGATTTGCTCCCAAGCGTCTCCTCTAACATACTGTCTTTAGCAGGGTGGCTGTTTCTCCCGGGTTGGGACGTCTCCAACGCTGCGTCTCCACCACCAAGTTCTCCTGCTTTAGGTCCCGGATGGCTCTCTCACTCTCTTTGCGGCTTGAGGCGTCTTCCTATCCTGGTACTTCTGTAAGACATGCTTAGGGACCCAGGGCTCCTGCTGTTGTTCCAGGCCGATCCCTCTGTCCTCCAAGTGGACGTGCAGCATCTGGGAAGCTGCAAAGTCTCTACTGGAGCTGCCTTGGGCGTGAGTCAGTAAGGTCTTGGGAGTCCAGTTACCTGAGGCAAGGGACATGGCAGTGGGTTGGCTTTGAGTATGTTCCTGTTCTCCAATTTAAACATTAACTGATCCAACATCTGACTTATATGTATATGTTTTATTTAAAGATATGGGGTGCAATTCAGGATTATGTATTCAACTGGTCAACATACAGCTAAAGTTTGGGACGCCCTTTGGTCCCCACTTGGCCTGACTTGAGATCAGGTACCCTCACTGATGCCATGCCACCCAACCCCCCAGGAGTATCCCACTATTGCCCATCGCCTTCTTATAGTACTCTGATAAATATTCAGGGTCCACCCATGAGTGAGAACATGTGGTACTCTGTGCTTTGTTTCGGTGACAGGTCACTGAGTATGATAGAGTCTTAATCCATCCAAGTGCTGTGAAGTCCATATATTTGTCCTTCTTTATGGTTGTATAATATTCTGTCATGCGTATGTACATTTTTAAAAAACGAGTCCAGTTTCGTTGGGCAGCACATTTGGTTCCATGTTTTTTGCTATCATGAAGAGTGCTGCAATAAACATGAGTGTGCCGCTGTCTTTTTTGTAGAACGGTTTGAGTTTTTCTGGGTGTATTCTCAGTAGGGGGATTGCTGGGTCATATGGAAAGTCAAGGTCTAGTTCTTTTAGAAATCGCCACACTGTTTTCCAAAGAGAATGCACTGGTTTGCATTTCCAGCAGCGGTGTAGAAGCATTCCTTTTTCTGTGCGTACTCGCCAGCATCTGTTGTTGTTTTATTAATGATGGCTATTCTTGCTGGGGTTAGGTGGTATCTCAGTGATGTTTTGATTTGCATTTCTCTGATGACGAGTGAGGCTGAGCACTTTCTCATGTGTCTGTTGACTGCCCATGTATCTTCTCTGGAAAAGTGTCTGTTCAAGACCTTTGCCTTTTTAATGGGGCTATTTGTTTTTTTCCTTTCAGCATTTCTGTGTTCCTTGTAGATCCTGGATGTTAGGCCTTTGTCAGATATACAGGTGGCACATATTTTTTCCTATTCTGTGGGCTATCTCCCCTCTCTCAATGGTTTCTTTCACTTTGCAGAAGCTTTTCAGTTGAATAAGGTCCCATTTGTCTATCTTATCTCTTATGGCATGGACACCTGGGGTGTTCATCAGGATAGGTTGCCTACTCCAATTTCTGTAAGGGTGTCTCCTGCAGGTTCGAATGTTCTTATAGTTTGAAGTTTTATGCTTAGGTCTTTGAGCCCTTAGAGTTGATTTTGTGTATGGTGATAGGTAGGGGTGTCTGTTTCAGTCTGCACGTGGTCAGCCAGTTCTCCCAGCACCATCTACTGAATAGGTTCTCCTCTCTGCAGTAGTTGTTGGCGGAGGCTTTGTTGAAGGTGAGTTGGTTGGGAAATTGAGGTTTTGATTCCGGAATCTCTATCCTGTTCCATCGGTCCATATGCCTGTTCTTGTACTAGTACCTGGCTGTTTGGATTCTAGTAGCCTTGTTGTAAAGTTTAACGTATGGAAGTGTGAGATCTCCTGCTTTATTTCTCTTGCTGAGGATTGTTTTGGCTATTCATGGTTGTTTGTGTTTCCATAAGAATTTCTGTATGAATTCCATATGAATTCCAGGTCTGAAAAGAATGATGTTGGTCATTGAATGGGTATTGCGTTGAATCTGTAGATTGCCTTTGGTAGGATGGACATCTTAACAATCTTGATTCTTCCAGTCCATGAGCATGGAATATTTTTCCATTTGTTTTTGTCTTCTTGGATTTCTTTGAGCAGTGTTTTGTAGTTTCCATTGTTAAGGTCTTTCACTTCTCTGGTTAGGAAGATGCCAAGGTATTTTATTTATTTTGTGGCTACTGTGAATGACATTGTGCTTTTTATTTGGTTCTCTGCCTGTTTATAGTTGGCGTAAAAGAATGCAACCGTTTTCTGCACATTTATTTTGTACCCTGAGAAGTTTTCAAAGTCATTTATCAGTGCAAGCAGGTTTTTGACAGATTCTCTTGAGCTTTTGAGGTATGGGATCATATTGTCAATAAAGAGGGATAACCAACTTCCTCTCTTCCGAAAGGATACCCCTGATTTCCTTCTCTTGTCTAATTGCTCTAGCTAGGACTTCCAACAGTGTTGCATAAGAGGGGCAGAGTGGGCAGTCTTATCTTGTTCCAGTTTTCAGGGGGAATGTATCCAGTTTTTGTCCATTTAGCAATAGTTTGATCTGGGTTTATTGCAGATGGTGCTTACTATTTTGAGGTATGTTCCTTCTATGCCTAGGTGTTTGAGGGTTTTTCTCAACAATAGATGCTGGATTTTATCAAAAGCTTTTTCTGCATCTAATTTCTATAATCATGTGGTTCTTGTTTGAATATCTGTTGATGTATTTAATCACATTTAAGGTCTGGTGGATGTTGACCCAGCCCTATATCCCGGGATGAAGCCTACTTGGTCATGGTGGATGATTTTTAAGATGTGTTGTTGGATCCGATTTGCTAGAATCTTGTTGAGCATTTTTGCATCTATGTTCATTAGGGCTATTGGCCTATAGTTCTTTTTTTTTGTTGGATCTTTGCCGGGTTAGGGTATCAGTGTGATGTTAGCTTCGTAAAATGATTTGGGAAGAATTCCATCTTTCTCAATTGCCTGGAATACTTTCAATAGGACTGGTATCAACTCTTCCTTGTATGTTTTGTCGAATTTCACTGGAAAGCTCTCTGGTCCAGGGCTTTTTTTTTTGTAGGTAGTTTCCTTATGACGGAGTCAGTTTCCTGGGTTGTTATTGGCCCATTTAGTGTCTCCGTGTCTTCTTGTTTCAACTTTCGGAGGTAGTGTGATGTCAGAAGGTCCTCCGTGTCATTTAGGTTATCAAAGTTTGTTTCCACACAAGTGTGCATAGTAATCTCTGATAATCTTCGGTATTTCTTTGGGGTCAGTTGTGATTTGATCTTTTGCATTTCTGATTGTGTTTATTGGTCTTTTTTTCTCTTGGTCAATCTGGCAAGGGGTCCATCAATCTTGTTTATTCTTTCAAAGCATCAACTTTGTTTCGTTGATTTTTTTCTGTGATATTTTTGTCTTCTATGTCCCATATTTGAGCTTTTACTTTGGTGATCTGGATTCTTCTGCTAAAGTTAGGATTTTGGTGGTCTTTTCTT
Organism: Carlito syrichta; assembly: GCF_000164805.1. NCBI lineage: Eukaryota > Metazoa > Chordata > Mammalia > Primates > Tarsiidae > Carlito > Carlito syrichta. The sequence goes on from NW_007259401.1 coordinate 15,858, forward strand.
TTCAGCTCCCTTAGGTGATTTGTTAGGCTGTTAACTTGGGTTCTTTCCATTTTCTGGATGTGTGTTTGCAGAATTATAAACGCCCCGCTTAGAACCGATTTTGTGGCATACCAGAGGTTTTGGTAGGGTGTTTCTTCATTTTCATTTGTTTCCAGACATCTTTTAATTTCTGTTTTGATTGCTTTACTATATTGACCCAGTAGTCATTCAGCACTGTTCTGTTTATTGTCCATGTCTTTGTGGGTTTTGGGGGAATTTTGTTGGTGTAAATATTTACTTTTATTCCACTGTGGTCTGAGAAGGTACATGGCATTATTTCAGTCTTATGAAATTTGTTTATGCTTGATTTATGGCTGAGCATGTGATCGATCTTGGAGTATGCTCCATGTGGTGAAGAGTGGAATGTATATTCTGTGGTCATTAGGTGGAGTATTCTCTAGGTATCTATTAAGTCCATTTGGTCGAGCATCAAGTTGAGGTTTCAGATCTCTTTGTTGATTTTGTACCTCGATGATCTATCTAGGGTTGTCAGTGGGGTATTTAAGTCCCCAGCTGTAACAGTGATAGAGTCAATTTTTTTTTAGTTTACTTAGTATTTGCTGTATAAATGCTGGTGCTTCCATGTTGGGTACATATATGCATAGGATTGATAGTGCTTCTTGATGGATTGAACCTTTTATCATAATGTCGTGTCCTTCAGTATCTTTTCAAATTTTTGATAGATTAAAGGCTGTTTTGTCTGATATTAAGATCATGACTTCTACCTTCTTTTGTGATCCATTCACCTGGAAACTCATTTTCCATCCTCTAACTTTGAGTCTGTGTGTGTCCCTTGTGTGAGAGGGGTTTCCTGGATGTACCTTATATTGGGTCATGGTTTTTTATCTAGCTTGCCATTCTGTGTCTTTTCAGTGGTATATTTAGTTCATTCACATTTAGGCTGATTATAGAAATGTGATTTATCCCAGTCATGAGTTCTTATAAAGATTTGGGGGTTGATGTATGCATGTATTTTTAAGTTTT
>NW_007259402.1:0-375 GCF_000164805.1 Carlito syrichta
TGGGGTTAAAAGTAATGGATGCCTGAAATTTAGCCAAGATGTCTCTTCCCATAAGGGGTACGGGGCATTGAGGCATGACCAAGAAGGAGTGGGTAAATGGGATATTAGCAAATATGCATGTCAGCATAGGGGTTATGTGTGGGATAATGGTTTGGCTCCCTATCCCGACTACTGGGGACCGAGACGGGGAGGTTGGCCCCCAGAACTCCCGCAGGACAGAAAGAGTGGCTCCAGTGTCTAGCAGGAAGAGGATGGGATGTCCATCAACCGTAACTTTGACCCTAGGCTCCCGAGCATTTGAGATATGCGTCGAGTGGGGGAACCCAGGGCCCCGTCATTCCAAGGCAGCCATGCCCAGTAGGTCCAAGGTGGAGT
>NW_007259402.1:902-1875 GCF_000164805.1 Carlito syrichta
GAGGTTTGGGGTTAGGGCAGACTCGTGCCCAATGTCCCTCCTTGCCGCACTTGAAAAAGGGCCCTGGTGGGTCACGTTTGGTTTGGACACCTCCTTTACCATTACGGGGGCCTGTGTCTGTCCCGCGGAGAGCCTGAGCTAGCATTTGATATTTTTGTCACCTAGCCTTTTCATCTCGGTTGTGGTACACCTTAAAGACGGTAGCCAAAACCTCATTTTGGGGTGTAAGGGGCCCTTGATCTAGCCTTTTTAATTTGGACCTAATGTCCAGATAACTTTGAGAGAAAAAGTAAGTCATAAGGAGTTGGCGCCTATCTGGAGATTCAGGGTCCAAATTAGTAAACTGTTGGAGGGCTTTTGTGAGGCGATTGAGGAAAGGGTCTTCATTCTTTTCCTGGATTATTTCCTGCAGTTTTTCAAAGTTAATAGCCTTTTGCGCTGTCTTCCTGAACCCGGAAAGAAGACAGGTGGAAAATTGATCTCTGGCCCGGAGGCCATTTGGGGAATTATAATCCCACTCAGGGTCTTGGTCTGGGACTGCTATTGCCCCAAGGGGATGTGTCGGGGAGGTCTGGTGGACCTCATCTGCATACATTCTTGCCTGTTCCCACACCCTTCTGCGTTCTTCAGGGAGAAGAGTGTTGGAGAGGACTATGTAAATGTCATGAAAGGTGAGGCTGTAAGCCTGGAGAAGGTATTGGAATTCCTTGGCTGACTGGGTTAGTTGTGTAAGACCCCAGTAGTTGGCTGGGTTAGTTGTGTAAGACCCCAGTTTTTTCTCTATTTGGGATAGGTCTGAGATGGAAAATGGGACGTGTACTCGGACAATACCTTCAGGGCCCGCCACTTCGTGGAGAGGTGCGAGAGTGGCAGGATTCGTTTTAGAGTGGGTTATGGGAGGATTACAAGGGGAGAGGGGTAGATAGAGGCTAGAAATGGCAGGGGTAGGTGAGGCTTGGAGCGGCTGGGGGTG
>NW_007259402.1:1895-32716 GCF_000164805.1 Carlito syrichta
AGGCTTAATATCGGAAGTGAGGGAGAGTGTAGAGAGATTATTTAAGAGGCACTTGAGGGGGGTGTCGGCCGGAAGAGATGATGAGTTTCCCATGTTAGCAGTGGGGGCTGTCAGGGCGTCCCCTGGACAAGCGACCACTGAGGAACGGGTGGGTTACAATAAAGCCTGTCGTCACAGGTCGTTATTGTAGACCCGGATTCTTCTGGAGAATCGAGGAGGTTAAGGGCAACCCCATACCGGGATTTTTGACAAGAAAGTTACCCAAAACTGGAGGGAGGGAAGGTTTGAAATCTCTAGCGGCCGAGGGAAAACTAATAGGGGTCCGCTGCGGTCATAAAGACCTAGGCAGGGTGTGGCCCCCGCCTTGCCCGGGGCCGAAGGAGCTGCCGGAGGATCAACGGCCAGTTTCCCCGGTTGTCCCAGGCAAGGTTTTAGGTTTTCAGTGTGGGGACACTTACCAATCCGAAGACCAGTGGTGGATGTAGCGTTGGCGTTCAGGAGAATGGGCGAAGGCCTTAAGGGGTGAGTCCCACTGGCACTGGGCCGGGGTCCCGCCTTAGGGCGAGAGAATACCTGACCGAGTCACACGGCACCAATGAAAGACGGTGGTGCGCAGTGAGAGTCAACATCCTTTAAGGCCAAGAGATTTAATGGGGGTGAACGCAGTGGCTACAGAACCTGAGAATCAGATTGCAGCATGGAGGCAGGGGTGTGGCAGGTGTTATAGAAATTTAAAGCAACCTGTCTGTTACCTATTGGTCAGCAGGTGAGGTATTTTTGGGATTGGCGGGGGGTTTCACGGGCACGGGAACGGTGGGCTTTGTTGTGGAAGAAGAACCCGGAGAACCTTGTCCGAGCCTTCATGTTAGTTTGTCCGGGCGCCTTCCTAGGCGGGAGCGCCATTTTAAGTGAGGGCCACGCCTAGGCTTAGCTTTTGGAGGGGGCGGGTTCCTTGTGGCTGGCTGGCTTTCACACGTCTTTTGCCCTAAATTTTAAAAGCTGAAAATAATTAAGCTCACTGAGGAAGGCATTTAAAGCTGACATTTTAGGACTCTTACATCAAACAGCCACGCTGTGAATAAAAAGACCAAGTTCCTAAAAGCTTTAAATATCAACGTCCCATATGACCCTGCAATCCCCCTACTGGGAATATATCCAGAAGAACACAAATCACTCTATAAAAAAGACACCTGCACACGTATGTTTATCGCAGCATTGCTCACAATAGCAAGAACCTGGAAGTAACCATGCTGCCCATCAAAAGAGGACTGGATTAAAAAAATGTGGTACATATACACAATGGAATACTACGCAGCCATAAAAAAGAACAAAATCATGAATTTCGCAGCAACCTGGATGGAATAGAGTCTATAATACTGAGTGACCTCTCACAAAAACAAAGGTCCGAGTATCACATGTTCTCACTCATATAGTGGACTTTGAATGTCCAACCTAATACTATAAGAAAATGACTCACAGTAGTGGGAAACTATGGGGGGGAGGGAGGGAGATGGGATTAATGAGCAAATATCTGTCTGGGCATGGGGAAGCCCCTCTTATCAATAGGGTGACTGAATGAAATGTATCTGTATACCTAACCCTTAACCGTACCCCACAACATCATAATAAAAAATATTGATTATAAAAAAAAACAAAAGACAAAGTTATTGCAGGAAATTAAAAGTACTACTCAGTAAACACACTTATGACTAAAAGGAAAAATGGTCTTATTGCTGATATGAAGAACATTTTAGTAGCCTGGATAGAATACCAAACCAAACACATTTCTTTAAGCTAAATCTTAATCTGGAGAAAGTTTCTAACTCTCTTCAACTTCATGAAAGCTAAGAGAATGAGAAAGCTGCAGAATAAAAGTATGATGTCAGAAGAGGCTCATAAAGTTTAAGAAGTCATCTCTCTAACATAAGTGCAAGTTGAAGTAGTAGCAGAAGTTGCAGCAAATTATACAGAAGATATAGGGAAGATAATTGATGACAGTGACGATAAACCAAAAATTTTCAGTGTATTACTTAAGCTATATAGCCATTTGTTATGACTGTAGCTTCCACAGATAGTGATTCTTCTGATGAATCTGAGCAACGCAAATTGAACACTTTCTGGGAAAAAAAATCACTGAATTCAATGACATTAAGAACATTCATGATTCATAGGAGAAAGTAAAAATATCAACATTAACATGGGTTTGAATGAAGTTGATTCTAATCCTCAATGATGACTTTGAGGGGTTCAATACTCCAATGAAGGAAGTCACTGCAGATGTGGTCAAAATAGCAAGAAAACTAGATTTAGAAGTGTAGCATGAAGACATCATTGAAATTCTGCCATCTCACATAAAACTTTAATGGATAAGGAATTGCTTTGTATGGAAGAACAAAGAAGATTTTCTTTCTTTCTTTCTTTCTTTCTTTCTTTCTTTCTTTCTTTCTTTCTTTCTTTCTTTCTTTCTTTCTTTCTTTCTTTCCTCCTGGTGCAGTTACTGTGATACTGTGCAGAAGTGACTACAAAGGACTTAGAATTTTATATGAACTTAGTCAATAAAGTGGTGGCAGGGTTTGAGAGGTTTGGCTCCAATTTTGAAAGTTCTACTGTGGGCAAACAGCATCACATGCTTCAGATAAATTTGTGATGAAAGGAATAGTCAACCAAGGCAGCAAACTCATTGTTGTGTAATTTCAAGAAGTTGCTGAAGACATCTAACTTTCACCAACCACCACCCCAATCGGTCAGCAGCCATCAATGCAATGACCCTCCACTTGCAAGGAGATTAGTACTTACTGAAGGCTCAGATGATCAATAGCATTTTAAATGACTAACATACTTTTAAAAAATTAAGCTTGTACTTTTTTAAGACATCAAGCTATGGCATACTTGGTAATATAGTGTAAGTATAATTTTATATGCACTGGGAAACTAAAAGATGTGAGAGACTTGCTTTATTCATTTTATTGTGGTGGTTTGGAACATAGTCAGCAATATCTCTGAGGTATTTTTGTACTTAAAGTTTACAAACAAACAAATAATATCTTATCATACCACCACCCATGATTAATAAATGCTCATTTTCTCTCAGATTTTTATTGAAAAATCTATTATAAATAAAATTGGTATACTAGTTGGCTTTCTTTTCCTCCTTGTCTCATTTTTTTTTAAATTTCTAAATATAAACACTCATGGATTTGTTGAATATTCTTTCGTTTTACTATGTGAAGATTTGCATTTGAATCTGCCAAGTGTCTGAGGTGAAAGGTGCAGGAAGCGACCAGAGGGGCGGCTCCCAAAATGGAGCCGACACACAGGACAACAAAGGCCCTCGGTCTGCCTCTGCAAGCACAATTTCCCGTGCACCAATTTCAAACTTCCCCACACCTTCGATTTCAAACCTTCCCGGAGCGTCAATTTCAAACCTGCAAGCCTCCAATCAGTACCCAGCCTTGTTATGCGTCCAATAGGACCGTAACACGGCATTGGCCCCACCCTGCTCCCCTGCAGCTCCTCCAATAGGAGCATAGCACGGCCCCTTCCGGCCCCTGTCGGCGGATAAATACCGCCCTCTCCCTGCAACTCTCTCTCTCTCTCTTTTTCCTGTTTTTCTGTTACAGATCTTCTCTGTAACAACCCTTTTAATAAATCTCTTGGTCCTGGCTGGGTGTGGAGTCATTACTGGCGCCAAACTTCTTACATGAGGTCTTCAGAGTCTCAAGCCACCTTCTATCAATTTCACACAGTTTGTTTCTCTGAGCCACCAGGGTAAGAAGGACCCATTGTATAACTCCATGAAAGCACAGCACCTCCCAGGCACACAGGCCACAGCTTCCTAGACCGGGACTTCTCCTTTGCTGTTTATCTCCCAGTTGCTTGTAGCTCAGTTTGCTTCCCAGTTTTCTTGGCAGGAGTAGGAGCACAGCAAACATAATCCTGTTCACATTTATTTTGAATGTACAATTATGTAAAAAAAAAACTGCAATGACAATTTGCTGATCACATCATCATCTTCAAGCAGAGCAGTATAATAGCTAAGGGAAATTTTAAACTATTTGAAATATTTTTACTAGGGATGACTTGGGTTGACATATTTTAAAATGTATGGTTTTTAATCACTTTCCTTCATTTTTCTATGCCTCTGGTTGATTTTTTTCTACCTGGTTGCATGAGTTAATACCTGAGATACAGTCAAATAATGACAGATAGGGTGATCATTCTTTTTCTTCCCATAGCTGTATGTGTTTTATTTTTTAATTACTCCATTTTATTTTTTATAGCCTTTTTTGGTTGATTTGTTGCAACTTGTCAAATATTCTCTCTATGATTATGTAGGTTATCATATTATTTTCATAGAGATTTATAAATATAGGCAAACATATTAATGCATTTCTTAATTATCATCAATCTTTCATTTCTGGAATGAATCCCATTTTAATTATAATATATTACTGCATTGATGCAAAATTTGATTCCATTTATTTCTATTTTATCTGAGATTTTTGTACCAATGTTTGAAATGAGATTAGTCTATAGTTGTCTATACTGTGCAATTTTTAAAAGGTTTCTTTGTTAATTATATCCAGTACCTTAGAAAGAAGTTAAACATTTCCTTTTTCTTTTTTTCTCCAAAACATTTATTTATTTATTTACTTAAGAAATTAAAAAAAAATGTTTTAAAGATATGAGGTACAATTCAGAGTTAGGCATACAAGCATTGATTATGCAGGTACCTTGTTGATGAGGTGTGCCTCTCCCTCCCCTAGCAGTTTCCCTCAACTGCCAATCCCACTCCCCCTACTCTGGAAGTTTCCCACTACTATCAATCCCTTTCTTATAGTATTATGATAATTGCTCAAGGTCCGCTTATGAATGAGAATGTATGGTACTCTGTTTTTTGTTTCCATGATAGATCACCGAGTATGATCGACTCTAAATCCATCCAAGTTGCTGCAAAGTTCATATGTTTGTCTTTCTTTATGGCTGCATAATATTCCATTGTGTATATGTGTCACATTTTTTTATCCAGTCCAGTTTCGATGGGCAACATGGTTGGTTCCATGTTTTTGCTATTGTGAATAGTGCTGCAACAAACATACGTGTGCAGGTATCTTTTTTGTAGAATGATTTGTCTTCCTCTGGGTATATTACCAATAGGAGAATTGCTGGGTCATATGAAAGGTCAATTTCTAGTTCTTTCAGTAATCGCCACACTGTCTTCCACAGAAGTTGCACTAGTCTGCATTCCCACCAGCAGTGTGGAAGCATTCTTTTTTCTCCAATCCTTGCCAGCATCTGTTATTGTTTGGTTTATTAATGATGATCATTCTTGTAGGGTTAGGTGGTATCTCAATGTGGTTTTTATTTGCATTTCTCTGATGATGAATGAGGTTGAGCACCTTTTTCACGTGTCTGTTGGCTGCCAGTATATCTTCTTTTAAGAAGTGTCTATTCATGTCTTTTGCCCACTTTTTGATGGGGCTGTTTGTTTTTTTCTTTTTGGCATGCTTAAGTTTCTTGTAAATTCTAGATGCTAGGCTTTTGTCCAATATACAGTTGGCAAATATTTTTTCCCAGTCTGTGGGCTGTCTCTCTGCTTTCTTGACAGTTTCTTTTGCTTTGCAGAATCTCATCAGTTTGATGAGGTCCCACTTATCTGTCTTATTTCTTATGGTATGGATACTTAGGGTTTTGATCAGAAATTGGTTGCCAGTTCCAATTTCTGTAAGGGTGTCTCTTGCATTTTCTAAGATTCTTATAGTTTGAGGTTTTACATTTAGGTCTTTGATCCATTTAGAGTTAATTTTTGTGTATGGGGATAGGTAGGGGTCCTGTCTCATTTAAAGCATTTACATAGCCCTAAAATTATGTGACATATGCTATTGCTTTTAAACACTATGGAATTCAATATTGTAGTGATAATTATCAACTTATTTTGATATACAAAATATTTTCTTTCAATGTTTAATTATTTTCAGGATTCTGGAATAAAATGAAGCAGAATCAGTCAAACACTTTCAATATCTTCGTGTTAGAGAAGAATTAATCCACTTATCAAAATAAAATACAAAATATTTTTTACACTATTTCTATCTATCCCCATTTTGACCTGCAATGGTCCCTGCCGCTTTTTTTTTTAATGGAAAGGTGATAGTGTAGATTAACTTTCTCCCTGCAGGAAAAAATTTGGATCAAATGCATCAGGTGCAAATAACTCTTTTCAATTTTAAATGTGTGAATATAAGTGCTAATTTTCCATTTATCTTCACTAAAACTGTAAGATAAATAGTTCACACCTCCTTAACTGCTTTGAAAACTTTAAGAATTTCTGAGACAGTCTGTCAGAAAGTAAGCAAATATTTGGAAAAATGTTTTTGTATCTCAGATTTGAGAAGATACTTGACTGAAAGTGCATATTTTGGGAGTGAGAAACTTGACCTTAAGTGATGAATTTCTAATAATATTATTCAAGCTGCAAAAGATTGTGAATTCTTTCTAAAAGTAACAAAAACAATTTGAAGATGAAAATGACTTGTAGACTTCTAAAAGAAATGATACCATACCATACAAAATAGAATTAAACTTTTTAACAAGTCTAAATTTTTGGATTATATATTTTTTGAGCAAATTGTGATTCCAGAGAATGATTGGCAAATACTTTTTGGTGGAATGGATTGAATCCACTTCATATGTGAAAACATTTCCCTCCTTAGAAAAAATAGAAGCTGCTGTTACATTCATGATCCTGTGAAATGATTTGTTTTTGGGGACTGTTGTCAGAATTTTCAAAAAGTACTTTGAAAATTATTGACTAAAATTTTACATTACCAAAGAAAAACACTTTTCTAAAATATTAAGAGACAGGTGACTACAAAGTGAGAAAGCTTTGAAGTAGGAGTCACAAGAGGCATAAACTGTTGGGAATATTTAAAAGGTAATTTTGATAACTAACTAGAATCTGAGTGCAAGAAACTACTGGAATCAGTCTTTGCAGGGACATACTTTTATAGACTTTATCTTCAGTAATCTTACCAAGTTCTTTTTGTGAGTTTATCCTGGTTCTGATGGAGCAGGGGAAAAGTAGCTATTGTGGAAAACATAGAGTCTTCTTTATAACAAAGGCCAACACTCAGAGAAAAAAATGCCAGAGACCAATTCTGAATCTTTATCTGAGGTTGGGGAAAATCATTAATTACTTCAGCTCTCTACAGACTTCTTGTACTATTTGGAGGGAGGAGAACCTATAGCCAGCAGGAATTAATGATTCTAGAAAATGCATTAGTTAGTGATGTTACCAACAGATAAGGTGGCAAGAGTAGGGGGAGAAAGAAACTATTTTTCTTAAGAAATTCATAAAGATGGGAGCTCCAAGATATAGACCAAATAAAACACTGTGATTTAATTGGAACATTATAGAAAGCCCTGTTACTGTAACCTTACCATCACACCAGTTGGGCTCTAGTATAAGGTGTTGCAGGTGAAAGGGCTATGAAACATAGACTGAAGAGCAGTGCATCTGTGTGAAGGTTAATTTTACATGTAAGTTTCATTGAGCTACAGTTCCCAGGTATTTGGTATTTGATAAAACATTATGGTGGATACTTCTGTGATGGAGCTTTTAGTTGAGATTTACATTTAGGTCACTGAACTTTGAGTTAAGCACATTTGTGTACACACTATCCAGTAGTTGAAGGCCTGAATAGAACAGACTGATTGACCTCCATGAGAACAAGGGAATTCTGGGAATAGACTGCTTTTGGATTTGAACTGTGTTATCACCTCCACCTGGATTTCCAGACTGCTGCCCCAGCAGATTTTTAATTTGTGAGAGTCTGTAATTGTATAAGCTTATTTTTTAAATGAATATTCCTCTCTTTATATATACATATCCTATGGATTCTGTTTCTCTTGAGAAGTCTGACAGAATATAGAAATCCACAGTCAAGAAGAAAGACAAACAGAAAGACATCTGAAAAATGTGCAAATTCTGGCCTCATATTTATGTATTATATTTTTAGCTTTTGAAAACTGACACATTATAATTGTACATATTTATGGGGGCACATAATGTTGTGATACATATAACATATAATGATCACATCAAGTTAATTAGTATATCTATCATCTCAAACATTTATTATTTTCTTGTGTTGCAAACATTCAGTATTTTCTTTGAAGCTGTTTGAAAATACATAATATATTAATGTTAAATATCCTACAGTGCTATAGCTCACTTGCACGTTTTCCTTCTATCTAGTTGCAATTTTGCATTCTTTAGCAAGACTTTGCCCATTCACCCTTCCCTTTCTACCCTTCCCAGCTGCTAGTATCCTTTGTTCTACTTTTTACTTCTGTGAGTTCAATTTTCTTTTAGCTTCTACATATGAATGAGAATACATGGTATTTAACATTTTTTTCCATCTTGTTTCAACATAATATAGTCCAGTTCTATTCATGTGCCTGCAAATGATAGGATTAGATGATATTTTTAATGGCTGAATAGTATTCGTGTGTGTGTGTGTGTGTGTGTGTGTGTGTGTGTGTGTGTGTGTGTCTGTGTTACATTTTCTTTATCTATTAATCTGTTGTTGGACACCTAGGTTGATTCTATATTTTAGCCATTGTGAATAGTGCTGCTTTTATCATTAAGACAAACAGTAGACACAGCCTAACTTCTAGCCAAATAAACATTATTACTGACACTAAAGTTTTGGTTTCCTTAATTCCTAATATTTGATATGACAGTTTCTAGTTAATAATAATAATAATAAAATCAGTCAGTTCTCTTAGCCTGTTAATGTTGCCTAAACACAATCCCACAGACTGGGTGATTTATAAAGAATAAGACTTTCTAACAGTTCTGGAGTATGGAAGTCCAAGATCAAGGCCCCAGTAATTGCAGTGTTTGCTGAGGACCTGGTGTCTTGCTTCCAAAGTGGTACCTTGTTGTGTCCTCCTCCGGAGGAAGGTGAAAAGACAAGAGAGAAGAAACTTTCTCTGAAGCCTCTTTCATAAGGGCATTAACCCGTTAGTGAGTGCTAAGTCCTCATGATTTAGTCACTACTCCCAAAGTCCCATTTAATTTTCTGACAGTGGGAAATATGTTTCAACCTAAGTTTGGAGGGACACACTTTCAAACTATACCAGCATCCAAAAGGCAGGTGAAAATCTTGTCTGAAGAGACAAAACAATCCTGTTAATCAGATTCAAATATGATACAAGTATTGAAAATATTAGACAGAAAGCACAAATAACTATAATAAATGTGTAAGAGTTCTCATAACAAAAAGCAAAAATCTTAAAAACAAATGAATAATATAAGAAGAGAGATGGAAATGATAAAAAAAGAATAAAATGAAATTGTTAGGTACTAAAAATTATGATAATAATAAAGAGTGACTTCCAGGGGCTCATTGATATACTGAACAAAACCAAGGGAAAAATCATTGTTCTTAAAATAGGTCAATACAAATTTCCCAAACTTAAACTCAGGATGAGGATATATAAAATAAAAAGAAACGTTCATGTGCTACAGAGGACTGTAAAAACATATGACATTTATGTTTAAGGAGTCCCAGAGGCAGAAAAATGAGAGAACAAAATAGAAGAAATATTTGAAATAATGGCTGGAAAATGTCCAAAAGAATTGAGAGATCTTCATGTTTACAGAGTAGAAGACTCTGCGTTTTAAGACATCAAATTTTTTACAACTAAATTCATAGATTAAAAAAAAGTCAAAGTCAAAATTACAGCAAGGTATTTTAGAGATGTTGACAAACTGATTCCAAAATTGTATACTATCATAAAAAAAAATGTAGAATAGCCAATACAATTCTGACAAAGAAGATTGTAAAATTTACATTTTCTTAATTCAAGACTTGGATAAAACTATTAAGACATTTCTTGTAATATTATGAAAATTGTTCAGGGTCCATGTGGTACTCAGTTCTTTGTTTGTTTCTGTGTTAGATCACTGAGTATTATAGACTCTAAATCCATCCAAGCTGCTGTGAAATTCATAATTTTGTTCTTTTTATTGCTGCATAATATTCCATCATATATATATATATATATATATATATATATATATGTTTTTATCCAGTCCACTTTCAATGTGCAGCATGTTTGGTTCCATGCTTTTGCTATTGTGAAAAATGCTGCAATAAACACACCTGTTCAGGTATTTTTTTCACAGAGTGATTTGAGTTCCTCTGGATTTATTCCCTATTAAAAAGTGGGCAAAGGATATGAAAAAAACACTTCTCAAAAGAAGACATATGAGCAGCCAACAGATACATGAAAAAATGCTCAACCTCATGAATCATCAAAAAAAATGCAAGTTAAAACCACACTGAGATACCACCTAACTCCTGTCAGGGTAGCCATCATTAATAACTCAAAAAATAACAGATGCTGGAGAGGATGTGGGGAAAGGGAACGCTTCTACACTGTTGGTGGGAGTGTAAATTAGTACAACCTCTGTGGAAAACAGTGTGATGATTCCTAAAAGATCTAAAAGTCGACCTTCCAGACTACCCAACAATCTCCCTTCTGGAATGTACCCAGAGGATCTCAAGTTCTACTATTTCAAAGCAAAATTGGTGTTGGATCTTGGAACTTTTAAAAATATTTAATTATATGACTTAATTTAATTATAGAGTATCATTTTATGTACTAAGTATCTAAGTGTATGTTATTTAATATATGAAACTAATGTACTGCACAGAGTTAAAATTGGAAAAACCTTGGATTTTTTTCATGAGTGTGTGTGAAATTAAGTATCTTAGCCATTTGAAGTAAAGTGAATAGCAAGTAAGTGTTGTTTTGTGCTATTTAAAATATATTTTTAAAAGTATCTAGATTGCTGTGGAAAAATTTTATTATTAAACAATATGCAACTTTTTTTCTCCTACAATAATTATAAAACTCAGACAACATTTAATTTTGGAGCATTTTTTTTTATAGAGAAAGCAATTCATATTTTCTGGAGACTATTTAAAAAGTTTTAGACCAGGTTTGGTGGCTCAGCCTGTAATCCCAGTACTTTGGAAGGCCGAGGCAAATGGATTACCTGAGTCTGTGGGCTTGAGACCAGCCCAGGCAACTTGATGAGACCTTGTCTCTACAATAAATCAAAAAATTAGCTGAGCATGGTAACCCACACCTGTAGTTCCAACTACTTGGAAGGCTGAGGCAGAAGGATCGCTGGAGCCCAGCAGGTCGAGGCTGCGATGGCCAAAAGCGTGTCATTGCCCTCCAGCATGGGCAACAGAGCAAGACTCCGACTCAAAAAAACAAAAAGAAAAAATTCTAGTCAGAAAAAATAGACATAATATTTACAATCAAAGGCTACTGCAAAAACATTTTGTGCCTTTTAAAACTACATTAATGTTTTATTTTAACATAACTGAAGAGGTTACATGTATATATGTGTGAATTTGATACCCACTAACTGTTAAGAAATAGATATAAAACACAGCAGTAAGTATACAGGAAAATTATAGACTAGGCAGTTGAAAGCTTCTATCCCTTCAAGACACATCAATCACATACACAAAAGTAAGAAGAGACTCTAAAAATGAAGTGTATCAGATAAAACTAAGTGCATCAGAGCTCTGGAATACAGTCAAAGTTTCCAAAAACCAAACAAATACCAAATAAAAAATGGGGTAGGTGGACTTTAAACTGTTAGAAAAGCTTTGTGGTGTTTTTAATACCCTCGCCCCAACCCAAAACTGGCTCTCGAAGAGAAAAATCTACATTTCACATGTGGGATTTTGAATTCAGGTCCCAAAAGGAGCAGAATAGAAGTTATTTTCAAATCTCTATGCTTGTTTTTTTCTAGCCGGTTTGGTGCTACCCGAAGGACTGATTGAGAGTACTCATTGCTCTTTGGTCTAACTCAGAATTTACTCAGGGCAGAAAAGTGTTGAGTATCACTTTAAAATATTGTAAGGTGAATAAGCAATCTATACTCAACTGAGGCAGATTGCAGCTGAGATACATGATAGTTCACTAAATCTGGTTAGTAAAATTTGGGGAGTGTTTGTTTGCAATATTAGTGTGTGAAAAATCACCCATGTATCCTGAGGTGTTTAGAAAGCCTTGTGAAGGCAAAAAGTAGAATTCATGCACTGACAAGACCTCAGAGGGTCATAAAATTTTACCTGTGACTGAACTCTAATCTCAGTGCAACAAAAAAAGAAAGTCTAAGATGGAGTTATAAACAGATTGGCTAAGTGTTGAAGTGTTCCAGTACAGAGGCAACGTGCAAAGACAGAGATTAATTAAAAAAAATAAATTAAGTTCCTGCCATTTAAGTAAATCTCCATTAAAACAATAGCTTAAAACAGAATAAAGTAAGAGGGGCTTAGGTGAAGACACATAAAGGAATACAACCTTTGCATAAACAGTTTAAGACTCAGAAAAAAATGCTTTAAATAATTAAATAATGAAAACAGCAAGTCTATGAGAGCAGGAGAATCTGATATACAAATTTAATATATTATAATATTTAAATATTCAGTTTTCAACAAAAAATAGCAGTAAGTACAAAGAAAGAAAACGTATGGTTTATTCAAAGAACAATGACACTGACAGAAATGATCCATGAAGAAGCCCAAACATAGGACTTAATAGAAAAATGTATTAAGTCAAAGGTCTTGCATTTACTCAAAAAATAAAAAAGAACAATGAATATAGAATTTTTTAAAAAAATTAGCAAATGATATATGAACAAAGTGAGAATATCAATGGAGATAGAAATGATAAAAAAAAACACCAAATAGACATTCTTGAACTGCAATAATACAATAAAAAAAAATTACTAGAGGAGTTCAGCAGCAAATTTGGGAAGAGAAAATAAGAACTCAGTAAAACTTAAAATAGGACTTTGGAAATTATCTAGTATGAGAACCAGAAAGTAAAAGAATGAGTTAATGGGCAGATTCTAAGAGACAAGTGGAACGCCATTAAATAGACTCACATAGGCATTTTGGGGATATCAGAAGGAAAGTAGACAGATAGAGAGTAGCAAAGAATATTTGGAGTAATAATTGCCAAAAAAATTTAGATTTAAGAAAATATATGAATCTATACACATTCAAGAAGCTCCATGAACTCCAAGTAGAATGAAATCAAAGAGATTCTTAACAAAACAAAGTATACAGTGCTGAATGACAAAGGCAAAGAGATAATCTTGAAACTAAGGAGGTAGAGAATCAACTTATTATAAACAAGGGATTTACAAAAATATTAACCTTTGATCATAAACCAAGAGGTGGAAAAGACAGTGAGTCGAGATTTTTAAAAATCCTGTTAACTAAGAATTTTATACCTGGTAAAACTGTCCTTCAGAAATAAGGGATAAATTGACATTCTCAGATACACAAAAGCTGAGGGATTTTATTACCAGTAGATCTGCTATGCAAAAGATGTAAAGGGAGTCATATGGGTTAAAATGAAAGGACACTAAACAGTAACACCAAACGGCATGACAAAATAAATATATCTGGAAAAAAATAACTACATAGATAAACATAAAGCCAATATTATTGTGTTTTTGTTTCTATATTCCACTTTTTAATTTCCTATTGGATTGCAAAGACAAATGTATAAAATAATTATAATCATAAACATAAGAATTGGGTACATGATGCATAAAGATGTAATATGCAAAAAATAAATTTAGGGTGGGGTAGAGGCCTATAGGAGCAGAGTTTTTGGATGCTGCTGAAATCAAGTTGATCTATATTCAAAACAGAATGTTTTAAATTTACAAGGTTAATTTTAATTCCCACAGTCACCTGTAAAGAAATATCTAAAATACATATGCAAAAGGAAAAGAGACAGATTAAAAATGAGTTTAGTACAAAAAATCAGCTGAACATTAACCATGATGTAATGAAGGAAAGTAGGAATCTCTTCCCAAATTATAAGTTGTTCAAACAACAAACGCAAAATAACATACAAAGTTCTTCTTTATCAGCAATTACCTTAAAGGCAAATGTATGAAACTTTCTACAAATGCAAGACTCAGCTTAGATTCAAAGACATAAATACATGAAAAATAAAAGACTGGAAAAAAGATATTTTAATAAAAAATAATTTAAAATATGTTAGGGTGGCTACATCAATATAAATCAAACTAGACTTAAGTAAAAAAAATTACAAGAAACGAAGTGAAAAAGTGATATATTGATAAAGGATCTAGTCATAAAATGTGTAAATATATGCACAGCAAACAATAGAGTACAAAAAGGATGAAGCAAGCAGTCAAACTTGAAGGGAAAAAATGCATGGCTCTATAATAATAAAAAATTAAGAAAACAATTACTATTATGATGGCATCCATAATGACAAGAGACCTAGGAATAAATTTATCCAAGGAGATAAAAGATAGCTTCACTGAAATCTACAAACATTATTGAAAGAAATTAAGGAAGTCCTAGATAAATGGAGATAGCCCATGCTCA
Organism: Carlito syrichta; assembly: GCF_000164805.1. Classification (NCBI taxonomy): domain Eukaryota; kingdom Metazoa; phylum Chordata; class Mammalia; order Primates; family Tarsiidae; genus Carlito; species Carlito syrichta. The sequence continues at coordinate 16,370 of NW_007259402.1, forward strand.
TGAATTTGAAAATATATGGCTATTTAGGAGTCAGTACTAATCAAAGTAATTTATAGATTCATTGCAATATCTATCAAAATTCCAATGACATTTATTTATTTATTTATTTATTGTTAGAAATAGAAAAACTGTTCATCAAATTCATATGGAATCATAAGGTATCTTGATCTAAAATATTCTTTACAAAAAGAACAAAATTTGAGAGCTCCTACTTCCAGATTTCAAAATTATAATAAAGTCTCAATAATCAAAATGTGATGGTATAGTTTCTGATAAAAGTGCCATGATCATCTGTTGAAGAAAAAATAAACTTGTCAATGAATGGTGCAGTGACAACTGGACATCTACATGCACAAGAATGACATCAGATCCCTAATTCACATTTATTAAATAGTTACATAAAATAGATGAATAACTTAAATATATTGGGAATATACCTAGATGAACTCAAGTCATTCTACAATAAAATATACCTGCACACGCATGTTTGTTGCAACTCTGTTCACAATAGCAAAAACATGGAACCAACCATGCTGCCCATCAGTGCTGGATAGTACATAAAACAGTGTAGTACATATACACAATGGAATAGTATGCAGCCATAAAGAAGGAAAAACATAGACTTTGCAGCAACTTGGATGGGTTCAGAGTCTATTATACTCAGTGATCTAGCATAGAAACAAAGAACAGAGTACCATATGTTCTCACTTATAAGAGGACCTTGAACAATTATCGAAATACTATAAGAAAGGGATTAACAGTAGTGGGAAACTGCCAGGCATGGGTGGTGGGATTGGCAGTTGAGGGAAACTGCTAAGGGAGCGGGAGCATACCTCATCAACTAGGGTATTTGCATAATGAACATTTGTGTACCTAACCCTAAATTATTCCCCACATCTTTAAAATTTTAAAAAGTTAAAAATAGAAAAAAAAAAAAAGAATTGAAGCGTCAACTACTCTTAAGAGTTTACTTAAAATGGATTTAAAAATGTAAATACAACAGCTAAAATAAGAATACTTTTAGAAAACAGCGTAGGGGTAAATCTTGAATATGTCAGTAAATTTTTAGACATACTTCCAAAAATCTGCAACAAAAAATAACTTGAATCTATCAAAGTTAAAAAATTTGTGTATTGGAGGACATTGCCAAGAAAGTGAAAAGATAACTTGCAGAATATGAGAATATATTTTAAATTCATATACCTGAAAGAATTAGCATCAAGAATACACAATATTTTTGCAAATAATAAAAAAGACAAAAGTCTGAGTTGCACTCTGAAAATAGGCAAAGTATTTAAACATTTCTCTAAGATATACAAATGGGTAACATGCACATGAAAAGATGTTTAAAATAAATACATTGCAGAGAAATGAAAACCACAGAGTTATCACTTCATAGCCACTCAGATGGCTCTATCTCTTTCTATGTATCCATGTGTTTATCTAAACAGGAAATTAAGCTAAAATAAGAATTCTCACAAATTGTTGGGAGGATGTAAAATATTCTAGACTACATGGAAAACCATTTGGAGATTTTTCAACATTTTAAACAGACTTATCACGTGATTCTATAATTGTACTCTGGAGTATGCAATTGACACTTGAACAACACGGGGGTTAGGGGTTAGGCATGCCAATCTCTTGCACAGTCAAACGTCTTCATACAACTTTTGACTTTCCCTAAAATTATCCACTAATATCCTACGATTGAGAGAAAGCTGACATACAACATAAACAGTCAGTTAACACATATTTTGCATGTTATATGTTTTATATAATGTATTCTTACAATAAAATAAATTAGAGAAAAGAATATGTTAAGAAAAACATACGATAGAGAAAATATATTCACTGTTGGTTAATCGAAGTGGATTATCATGAAGTTCTTCTTCGTCTTCTTCATGTGGAGTCAACTAAGGAAAAGGAGAAAAAGGAAGAGTTGGTTTTACTGTTTCAGGAAAAGTAGAGACAGAAAAGATTGGAAGACGTGGCAGGGGAGACAGAAAAGACAGATGCACTTAATGTACAATGTATTGAAAAAGTAAGTGGACTTGTGCAGTTCAAACCCAAGTTGTTCAAAGGCCAACTGTACAACCACAAAAAATTGAAAACAGAAAATAAAGCCAGTACATGCACAAATATGTTTACAGCAGGGCTACTCACAACAGCCAAAGGTGGAAATAGCCCAATGTTTATCAACTGATGAATGAATAAATAAAATGTGGCATAACCATATGGTGAAATTTTATTCAGCCATAGAAAGAAATGAAGTTCTGAAGATGCTACAACATGGACACGTGCAATATTATTATGAAGTCTGGCACAAAAATTCACATATTATATGAGTCCATTTGTAAGAACTATCTATCATAGATAAACCCATGGAGACAGAATGCTGAGGGCTGGTTGCCAGGGGCAGAGAAAGACGAAGGAGATGGAAAGAAATTGCTGAATGCAGAGACTTTCTTTGGGGCTGATAGAAAATATGTTGGAACTAGATAGAGGGGGTAGTTGTGCAACACTATGAATGTACTCAATGTTGCTACATAGTTCACATTAAGATAGGGTTCTAAAATTGTGATTTGAAAATATTTTACAAACACAAAAACAATGTAGAGAGTTATAAGCTTTTGAGGTATTACTAGTCTTAGGGATCTTAGAAATACAGTATTAAGTTAAAGAAGTTTTAAACTAGAGATTTATTTATTGTTTAACCAGTTTGGGGGGGGCCTAAAGCATGTTTAGCTAATGGGATATTGCTGAGATAATGACAGTTGCTGACACTCATAAGTGAAAGACGATCTGAGATAGATGTTGAACTCAATTTCTGTACATCACCATTGGTGCTTCTTTTGAAATTCAGTTTTCTGTCTGTAAGGGTAACATTTTAAACTCATCAAAATATGAAACCAAAGAAAGCAAAAGGAAAAATGCTTCAATCTTTAAAACATAAATATCCTCAAAATTCTATGCCGACTTCCCCTTATGAAAATAATATTATTTTAAATTATATCTCTGCCAAACAACATGAATTTGCATATCCTTAGAACTGCAACTAAAATAAACTAATGGAGTGTAATACTTCAAGGAGCCTAAAATCAGATGATTAAACAATAACTTAAATTGTGTCTATAATTGGGCTTTATTATATACATTTTGTTAACATAAAAGAAAACTCCAAATGATGTTTCAATAGTCCAGATGGTATATTCTTAATCTTTTGTCACCTTTATTTCACAATTATCAGAAAACAAAAATTAAAGTAGAGAAATTATTGCTTTAGACTATAAAACTCTCCCTGTTTTACATTTTGAAATTAAAATGTTATTAGGTATTTGTAGAAAGAATTACTACAGTGCAAATAGGAGAGAGATTATATGTGAACACAGGGACATGAGGGGTATCACACAGGTATGGAAAGCAGGTTATCTAAAGTAAAGAATACACAAAAAGTAGCAATTAAAAGACAAATGATTACACCATACCTACAAGTAAAGAGGAAGAGGGAGAATAGACAATGTCTAAATAGAAAAATAATTCATGACACTGAAATGACATGATAGCTGAAGTGCCTATCTTTCTGCACTGATCATAGAAATTTCTTCTCTCCTCACCTCTATTCTTTTTTACTGTTGCAATTCCTTCACCAACCATAAAGGGCTATTCCTACCCAACTCTTCCTTTGTTTTGGTTGGCTAATGTGTTTAATCCGTTATCGAATAAGTAATTTGATTAATCTTTAAAATGACTACATTTTTCTTAAATTTTCTTTTAAAAGTTATTTACTTTGATTCTCTGCCCTCCAGTCTGACTGAGATTCCATCTTTTGGTGACAACCATTATTCTATTTATTTATTGTTTCAATGTAATTTGATAATCTGTGAATAGGAAGACACTTTTAAATCCTAATGAGAGAAGCATACTGAAGAAAAAAATGTGAAAAAACCCCCAAAAAACCAGACTGCTTTTTTAAACAATATTAGCATTGACTTTGAAACCTATGATAAATCTCATTTTGTTCCCTGAAACACAAAGAAGGGCACAGATCAAATCTAAGGCTGTTTATGGCTACTATCAAGTATTAGACATTCAGTTATAGCTAAACTTAAAAAGGAGGTGACGAAGATGGTAGTAAGATTCAATACCTGGAGAGGTCAACGTGTCTAACTGCAGCAAACATCAAGGATTATAGTTTAGGCAGCTGACTATTATAAATTTGAAAGTACAATCAAAGAAATAAATAAGTGATTACTGAAGGGTGCAGGAAGTGACCAGAGGGGTGGCTCCCAAAATGGCGCCGAGCATGGTGAGGACACACCAGACAATAAAGGCCCTAGGTCCCGGCTTCTGTGTGCACAATTCCCTGTGCGCGTGAATTTCAAACCTGCAAGCCTCCAATCCTTAGCCAGCTTCGTTATGCGTCCAATAGGACCATAACACGGCGTCGGCCCCACCCTGCTCCCATGCAGCTCCTCCAATAGGAACATAGCATGGCCCCTTCCGGCCCCTGTCAGGCTGATAAATACAGCACTCTCCCCCCAATTCTCTCTCTCGGTCTCTGTTTCTCTCTCTCTCTGTCGCTCTCTCCCTCTCTGCAGCTCTCTTCCCGCCTCTCTCCCACTTCCTCTCTCTCTCTCTCTCTCTCTCTCTCCACAGACCCTTTCCCTTTTTTCCCTTGTAACTGCTGCTTTAATAAATCTCTTGGTCTTAAATGGGTGAGGAGTCGTTACTGGTACCAAACTTCTTTCATTGGTGCCGTGACTCGGATCGGATGCCCCCTTGCCTTTGCGCAGGTCTATCCTTGTAGGCGGGACCCCCGACTTGGCACTGGTGGCCACTCCAGCCCTCCCTGACCTTCCCACTGTTTTGAACGTGTGAACTGCATCCACCAGCGATCATTGGATAGGTGAGTTCCCCAGACACGGAAGCCTAAAACTTGCCTGGGACCTCCCAGAGGAAAATGACCGTTGATCGTCCGGCAGCCCCTCTGGCCCCAGGGTGAGGGGGAACGTACCCCGCCTCGGCCTTCACAGCCACAGTGGACCCTGAAGGCTTCCTCTTCTCCTTTTCTCTCAGCCAGGTCACCTGACCCCAGTCTCCAGCCTTTCTCTTTTGTCTTTGGAGGAAGGGCTTGTGCCAAAGGCCATGGTGCCTAATCCCAAACTCCAGCCTTTTCACCCCTCTCCCCTCACTGCTTGAAAACCCCCTGATAGCAGCCCTACCAGCTGCAAAAAGTCTTTGTTGTTTCCTCATAATAAATTTCTCTCAAGTTATGTCTAAACCGGGACTATATCAACCTTCTTCCCAGACAAAAATAAAGAGATCATGTAAATAAATCCTGTTAGCTAACTACAAAAAGTGTTAATAAACAGGCTAACTAGGACAGAATAAAAGAGGTTTTTCAAAAACTAGATAAAAATCCAGCAATGTTTCTAAGTCGCCTATCAAAAACATTGCAGCAGTTTACTAATATTGATTTAAACTCTGTAGAGGAACAAACTCTTTTGGCTATGTATTTTATCTCCCAGTCAGCACTGGGTATTAGGCACAAACTCCAAAAATTAGAAAAGGGCCCACAAACCCCTCAATTAGAGCTATTGGACATGGCCTTTAAAATCTTTAACAACCAAAAGGAGGAAGAAATACAGGACCACCAACATAAGCAGAAAGCACTTCAACTTTTATCTACCACATTAACAGAAAAAGCCCCCACTGATAATCTTCCACCCCAGATGGTCAATAGCAGAAGGGGTACACAGCCCCCTTCCCAGGTTTGTTTCTGATGCTGTCAAAATGGGCATATGTCCAAAGACTGTCAAGCCCCACCACTGGCAAAACCCTGTCCCAAATGCAAACTGCATGGACATTGGGCTTATGATTGCCTCGTTCACCTAGCCGGAGGACAGCACATGGCCCAGAGGCTTGCTGAAAATGAGGGACACCAGGCATCTCACACAATCTCAGAAGGAGATCTCTTGGGCTTGCTCCAGTCGGATTGACTCGCCCCTAACTTGGTAGCCCAAATGTCTTCGGAACAAACTATTAAACCAACCAAACCTAGGGTGGAAATATCAGTAGCTGGCGGGGTTATATCATTTGTTATTAATACGGGGGCTACATGCTCAGATCTATTTGAATTTCCTGATCCACTCCTTCCTTCACCCCTTTTGGTTGTGGGGACACAGGGCATTATATCCAGGTCTCTCACTACACCATTTCTTCCATGTGTTCTGGGCAATAAAATATTTCAGCTCTCATTCCTTGTTATGCCAATGTGTCCAGCTCCATTATTGGGAAGGGACATTATGACAAAAATTAAAACTCACACCACTGTACTTTTTGGGTGCTTTTTGTATAGCTTTGGATTTCCCTAATAGTTCCACATTGGATCCTATCTAAGCCCTTCCACTACATATAAATGTATTGCTTTGGTTAGAGCTCTGAGGTTAGGAAAAATGTAAAGAAAGTTGTTGGTATAAGGTATGTTTTTAGTAAGAAAGGATAAAGAAAAGATAAATAATTGTATAGGAAAGAATCTTGTATGGTACATTTTGTCCTATAATAGAGTGGCTGATTAAAGAAAGCATAGAACAAAAATAGAAGGTTTAAGCATGTCAAAGAATGGTATGAGTTTATTGAACATGTTAGGTGAAAGTTAGTGGAAAAAAGTAAAAGAAATTCTGTAAACATTCGAGGCTACAAAAAAGGCTCCATAAATTTAACATTTATATCAATTACACTAATGCTAGGCCAACATGCTACTCAAAGGCCAGAACATGAGCTTTTTAATTAACAATCTCCAAAACATTTTCTTCTTTAAATAACAGAGGGGAGAAAAAAAGAGACAAACTTCAATTAGCCCTCCCCACTCCCCCACTGTCTTTGTTACGAAAGAGCAAGTTTTTTTCTTTTCAAAATCGTTGCACTATCATTTTGGCTAAATAAGTAACTTTCATAATAACTACTGTGATTTTGTGTTATAACATGCTTTTTAAAACTTTAGTCAATATTACAAGCCTCCATAAAACAGACAGCCAAAGTCACCCCATTTTCCTGGCTCTCAATAGTCCAACAGGAAGGCACTTGCCTCTTTCTAATTTGCGTTTTTGTTTAATAGCCCCATATATCTTTAAATTTCTCCAACAATGCTTAATTGAACTCTCAAATCAAAAGCTCAACCTCCTATTACTCAATAGTTATCAACCTGTCCCAATAGAGGAGTCAACACCTTATCCCTAAACATCACTTAATTTTTCTTTTAGATATGTTCTCTTCCAGGTTCTCTGTTTACCCCCACAGTCTACTCCAAGACAGCTGGCTACTACCACCCTTGGACCCGCTGGAAGACTGGCCGGAACAAGTTGCTGTTCTACACTTACAAGGAAACTTCATGGAACTCTCACCTGCGGAAATCTATACCTTCAGCGCCTACCTTTGGGCCCTGCTCTGGCAGGTTCTGCACCCTTCCACCACCTTACCCCCACAACGCCCCCGACCAGCAGGAAGTAGCCAGAAAGAGTAACGACGCCCCTCCCCATGAGAACAGAAAAGGTGGGAATGAAGGGTGCAGGAAGCGACCAGAGGGGCGGCTCCCAAAATGGCGCTGAGCATGGTGAGGACACACCAGACAATAAAGGCCCTAGGTCCCAGCTTCTGTGTACACAATTCCCTGCACGTGCGAATTTCAAATCTGCAAGCCTCCAATCCTTAGCCAGCTTTGTTATGCGTCCAATAGGACTATAACATGGCGTCGGCCCCACCCTGCTCCCATGCTGCTCCTCCAATAAGAACCTAGCACAGCCCCTTCTGGCCCCTGTCAGGCTAGTAAATACAGCCCTCTCCCTGCACCTCTTTCTCTCTCTCTCTCTCTCTCTCTCTCTCTCTCTCAGTCTCTGTTTCTCTCTCTCTCTGTTGCTCTCTCCCTCTCTGCAGCTCTCTCCCCACCTCTCTCCCACTTCCTCTCTCTCTCTCTCACTCTCTCTCTCTCTCTCTCCACAGACCCTTTCCCTTTTTCCCTTGTAACCGCCACTTTAATAAATCTCTTGGCCTTAAACAGGTGAGGAGTCGTTACTGGCGCCGAACTTCTTTCAATTACTATGTGTGAAAAATGCAGAGCTGGAGTGTTTTCTCAATGCAAGGATGGATTACATTAATCAGGTAAAGGATCAGATAGAATTATAAATAGTTTATCTAGGTGGGTATAAGAGTATATCATGTAAGGCAGAGGAGAAAAAGCTAGTAAGACAGTCGAAGCCCTAGTCACATTCCTCCTTTCAGCAGCGATACACCAGCTATTTAGACTGGTGACAAGGGTTGTATGCCCACCAAGTAGTATTGTTCCAGAGATATGCAGCCTACCCTTTGGGCCATGATCCTCCCAGTCTACTAGATCTTCCTGCCCAAGTGTCAGCTGCAGTTCATTATAGCACTGATCATTATGGTCTAGCCCATGGTAGATGATCCCTCAGTAGTGCAAAAGTTGCCCATGGGTAAAGGAGAATGGATGCCATGAGAAAGATGGTAAATAATTATGGTGGTAGAAACTGACTGAAAAAAGCCATAAGGTTGATGCATTATTGGTATTTTCATTTCTATGACTCTATCCTCTTGCTTCCACCACCCAAAAAGGCATTTCCCTCCTCTGACAGCTATGCTTAAAACTCTAAGAATTTGCACTAGATTTAGAAGCCTTCAGTGGAAGCCTTCGGTAGCTGAAACATGTTTCAGAGTTTTGAGTGAAGTAGGGAGGTATTAGAGGTTAGGAATCTGTACCTTGCACTATGAAAATAGATGGAACTCATGCAAAGGAGGTACTGGAAGGAAAACTATGGGCAAGGTGTGTTCTAGTTTTGTTGTTTTATTTTAGTTTGATTTGTGCTGGGATTCTGCATTGGTGACCAAGTTGAGTTCTAGTCCTAGGAAATGTAAATAGGTAAGTAACTATTTTAGTTGTTGTTGTGATGTGTGTGTGTGGAGGGGTGAGTTTGGTGCGTGGAGGATGAACAGAAAGAAAAAATTGTGCAGAGGCAAGCAGGGGAAGGTAGGCATATCAGCTCATGAGGTGCTGCAACAAATGAGCAGAAAATAGTGTAGTTTCTGGTGACCAATGGCAATGCGGCTATAGTTATCACATGTGTATTCCTGGGACATCCCTTCATGCTTTAGATCACAGCTTACCTCTTGTCCATCTCTACTTTGCTGTGTTTGCGGAATAATTTCTCTATACTTTTGTGTTTTACTTCTGTGACCGTTTACTTATCTTTATCATTCGCTCCTCAATAAACCACTATCTATAGCCTGTCTATCTTGGTCCTATTGGATTCTTGGACTCTTAGCAAGAAACTTGGCTAAGAGCAGGTGCTTCCTAACAAGAAGATAGCTTCCACTTCTGTGGGTGGTCCAATGTCCCAAATTACAAATGTTTCAAGAAAGTTTCTTTAAGTGTATATTTCTTTATGTGTCAGGAATATTCTCATCTTAGGCTCTTATGTTCTTCAGAGTCCTGTGATCGCCTCCCTTGTCCAGATGTCCTTGTTACTTTTCTCTTATCTTACAGTGCTTGTTTCTAAAGAGAACTCAAAAGAAGCTTTTAGTAATGTTTCCCAGGCCCCTCAAGGTTACTTTCTGTTTTAGCTGATCTGTCAAAAAAGTTTCTGATTATTATATTCTGAGTTCAGTGAAAACCTACTCTATAAATGTTAACTTAGAGTTTTAACTATAGTATTAAGTAGAAACCTTAATATTAATCCTTATCCTAAGTTAGTGAAAACAGTGTTATAAATCACCTGCATAACTCCTAGATAAGTGTTAGAACTATAATGAATTCATAATGAACTACTAATCCTTATGTCTAAACACTAAACTACATAATCCTAAATCAAATAAGGAGTGGATATACTTATGTCATTTATTACTTAAGCAATATCTAGTAACTTATAACCAAGTGAAAGAAAGCATTCTTGATGTGCTTCAGAGTTTAACCCTTGCATATGTTAGAAAAGGCCAAGTGGCATAGTGGGAAAAATGGAAAAATAAACCATGATATTTCCAGGTTAGCTGTGATTCTTCGCATAAACATGCCATCTTCTTCTTCCATGACTGCACAGAATTTCTTCAGCTGTATCAATAGCAAAGACGGAAGACAGAAGGGCCTCAGCTGCCCAGACTCGCTTTGCGGCTGGGGGTCCTCAGCGCACCTGGACCTTGTCATCAGGCGGGCCTCCAAGGCTGGCTCCCAACAATTCCAGATGTTTTTTTAGTGCCTAGTACTAATAAGTAGCCACTATCATAACTTCTAACACCATATAAGATTTTTATCTATTTGGGGCTTTATATAAATGGAATCATACAATATGTTTTGTTTGGTGCTTGACTTAATTTGTCAACATTGTATTTGTGAGAACTATCCATGCTATTGAACACAGCAATAGTGTAATCATTTTCATTGCTTAACTATATTCCATTTTATGAATATTCAATAATTTATTTTTGAAATAATTTTTTCTACTTTTGGTCTACTATCTACCATTGTCTAACTTCTTAGTTAATATTAAGGCTGCTGTTATGAGCATTGTTATACATTTATTTTTATTTACCTTTATATTTTTAGAGATAATATCTCACTATATTGCCCAGGATAGACTCAAACTACTGGATTTAAGTGATTATTTGTCTCAGTCTACCGAGTAGCTGGGACTTCAGGTGTGTACCACTGTGTCGGCATATACACTTATTTTTTTAATAAATGCATACATCAGTTTCTGCAAGTGTGTATTCCTGTCTATCCATCTGTCTGTGTGCTGTCTATTTGAAACATAGTGTCATGTTCAAACAACTTCCAAAAATGGTTATTCCAATTTACACTTTCACAAGCAGTGTATAATAGATCATTTTTTTCCATATCCTCTCCATTATTTAGTGTTTTCTGTTTGCCTAATTTTAGCAATTTTAGTTTGTATAAAGTGTTAACCATTGTAATTTCAGTTTACATTTCCCTAATGGCTAAGAAAACTTAGCATAGTTAATTTTTAACATAAAAATGTAGGTATTTATCTTTAACAAATAAAATTGTATATATCATGGTGTGTAACATGATGTTTTAACATATATGCAATTTGTGGAATGGCCAAATCAAGCCAACTGACATATGCATTATCTCACAAACATTTTTTGTGGTAAGAACACTTAAAATCTACTCTTTTATCAATCTTTAAAAATACAGCACATTTTTGTTTAACTACAGAAACCATGTGGCACATTAGATCTCTTGAGTTTGTTTCTTCTATCCAACGGAAACATTTTCATGTTTATTTGGAGTTCATCTTTTCAATGTGCTTATTAACATCTGTTGCCTACTTTTCTATGAATTACCTACATTTTTCTTATTCATTGTTTTTAATTGCTTAAGTAATATACAAAATATTTTTGTTCATAATAATCAGCTAATAATTACTTGTTGTTGGTCATCAATACTCAGATTTAAAAATTTTTGTAGGCTGGGCTCGGTGGCTCAGCCTGTAATCCCATGCTTTGGGAGGCTGAGGTGAGTGAATTGCCTGAGCCTGTGGGTTCGAGACCCGCCTGGGCAACTTGGCGAGACCTCTTCTCTACAATAAATCAAAAATTAGCCAGGCATGGTAGCACGTGCCGGTAGTTCCAGCTACTTGGAAGGCTGAGGCGGAAGGATTGCTGGAGTCCACCAGGTCGAGGCTGCGGTGGCCGGGAGTGGCCACTGAACTCTAGTCTGGGTGACAGAGTGAGACTACAACTCAAAAAAAAAATTTTTTTTTATAGATCTGATTCTTAGCCAAGTTTATTGTGTAGTGTGGGATTCTCTATTATTTCCAAATGTTGAGTAGATAAAAGTTTTCTAAATAGTTGATTCTGTTACTGAAATTAATTTTATTGTAAGAGATTTGGTGGCAGACATTTTCTACTTGATATAAGAACCGTTTGATATTTTCAAAAAGTATAATCTCCCAATGATATTGTCCCCAAATAACACTTGCCATTTAGAATTAATTACAAAAAATAATGAAAACACAACTGAATTCAAATACAAGTGCCATACCTTAATTTTGCATGTACAAAGGGTACTGAGGTATTTTGGGGTTAAAGTTGAGAGATTTATCTGAAATCTAAATTTGTAGTCCATCTAAAAAATGATATGCCTTTGTAATAGAAGTTTTACAGGGAACATTTTAAACATTTCACTACTGCTGCTTTAGTGAAAGTTTCCCCAAATGTACTTTAAAGGCTCCTTCACCTTGGCCTATATGATTTGCCTGTACCCCTCTTTTGGCTTTATCTTTGTGTCTACTTTTATAAGCTGCAGCTGCAACACGTTTAATGGTCCAAGCACACTAAGCCTGCCTCTGATTCACAGCATGTGCACGTGCTCTTCCTTCTGTCTGACTTTCTCCCCATATTTTCACTTGCTTGAAACTTTCTCATTTTTCCAGCCCCAAAAAAGTCAGACAACCAACCCGCATACAGCAATGCCCATCTCACTCAGCAACCAACCCACATACAGCAATGCCCATGTCCTCTCTATCTGGATACCCCAGGATAGTCTCTTCAAGTCCTTGTTGGTAACTGACATTCTCTTGATTATTTATTCATCACATCTCTCCACCCCTAAATTAGAATGGGAACTTCATGGGAGCTGGAAATGTGTTTGCATCCAAGGAGCAGAGCTTCATCCACTGGTGTTTACAGCAGCTCCTCATGGCATTACCGTCCAAGTTCTGCCTCCTGTCAGATCCGCAGGTGACTTGTGAGTCTCACAGGAGCACAAAGCCTATTTTGAACTGCACAGATGAGGGGCCTAGGTTGCACACTCCTTATGAGCAACTAATGTCTGGCGATCTGAATTGGATCTGAGGCAGCGATGCTAGCAGAGGGAGTGACTGCAGATCCAGGTTAACATTAGCAGTGAGGCTTGACTGCACGGAGACCACAAAATGTCAATTGCTTGCAGACAAATGAAAACCCTCTCCGTGAGTGGCAAGTGAGTTGATACACTTCAATGGTACAGCTGCATCAGGTGGCAGGCTTTAAGTCAGAATCTGACACTTATTTTAGTCCACACATGGCCCGCCCATTATTTTATTTTACCTCTCTCATCTGTGTCTCTCTCTCTTTTTTTGTTGATTGTGAGTTGTGTAATTAATTTATTATATATCACAATGTAATGATAATAGAAACAAAGTGTGTCATGAAGGGTGTGCGCTTACATCATTTCAAACCCTCCCTCCCCCACCCCCCAGTCAGTGGAGAACTGTCCACGAAACCAGTCCCTAATGTCAAAAAGTTTAGGGACCACTGCATTAAAGTTTCTATCATGCTTAAGTACACACCTATTACAGAATGTGATTGGGATCTGGAGAAGTTATAGTTGCATAAATCACTCACAAGACTTCTATACTAAGCACCTGCTCAAAACTTTTCATAGGTTAACGTTGGTGATGAAATTTTAAGTGGGACATTACTTTGCAACATTACCAAAATATATTAGACAGTGGAACCTCCTCCAAGTCCACCCACTCCTTTTATTGTTCATGACATCTTCTAGTACATTGGAGTGATATTCATGATTTTGGTACATTGTTGAAAAACTATTAAGCTAGATTATTTCTTAGTTAAAGCAAGGTAACCTTGTTATATGTCTTTTTAAAATGTATTAAATACAAAAATAAATTGTATGCTTCATATTGTTTATAGATTCATAGTGTTTATAATAATACTGAGGAAAGTACAACATTTATATACTTTTTAATTTAATGATCTTATCAGATATTTATAGAAAATAGCATTCCATAAACATTAAGTTTTACAATTTTCTACAACTGTTGGGTTTTTGCATAAATAAAATTGTGTAATTAGCACCTAAGCTAGTCATTAAAAATAAAAAAATTAAAGTAATCAGAGAAAATAATTTTTTACTATACTTGGAAACATTATTTTCTGCTATGACTTTTCATGTGAATGTTCCCCTTGAAAGGTTATAAAGTGGCCTGAATTTGAAGATTTAAAAAGTCATCTTTGATTGAATACTTGAATGTGTCATGCACTATTGTGATAAATTGATTGCACATACATTATGTGTTAAAATTGAAGTATTTTCTTTTTTTTTTAGCATTCCAATTAACATATTTATTCATTCCTTCACTTATTTATTCATCAAACTTTTTTTTAATCAATATTTTTTATATGATTTTGGGGGGTACAGTTAAGGGTTAGGTGTACAATTACGTTTCATTCAGGCACCCTGTTGGTAAGAGGTGTTTCCCCATCCCCAGACAGATATTTGCGACTGTTAACCCCATCCCCCTCCCCCCCATAGTTTAACAGTACCATCAGTCATTTTCTTATAGTATTACATTGGATGTTCAAGGTCCATTATATGAGTGAGAACATGTGATACTCGGATCTTTGTTTCTGTGAGAGGTCACTCAGTATTATAGACTCTAGTTCCATCCAGGTTGCTGCGAAATTCATGATTTTGTTCTTTTTTATGGCTGCGTAGTATTCCATCGTGTATATGTACCACATTTTTTAATCTAGTTCTCTTTTGATGGGCAGCATGATTGTTTCCAGGTTCTTGTTATTGTGAACAACACTGCGATAAACATAAGTGTGCAGGTATCTTTTTTATAGAGTGATTTGAGGTCTTCAGGGTATATTCCCAGTAGGGGGATCGCGGAGTCATATGGAAGGTTGATTTTTAGAGCTTTTAGGAATTGCCACACTGCTTTCCACAGAGGTTGCACTAGTTTACACTCCCACCAACAGTATAGAAGTGTTCCTTTTTCGCCACACCCTCTCCAGCAGCTGATATTTTTTGACTTGTTGATAATTGCCATTCTGACTGGAGTTAGGTGATATCTCAGTGTGGTTTTGATTTGCATCTCCCTGATAATTAGTGAGGTCGAGCATTTTTTCATGTGTTTGTTGGCTACTCAGATGTCTTCCTTTGTGAAGTGTCTGTTCATATCTTTTACCCATTTTATAATGGGGTTGTTTGTTTTTTTCTTTTCAGCATGTTTGAGTTCCTTGTAGATCCAGGATGTTAAGCCTTTGTCAGACCTGGAGTTGGCAAATATTTTTTCCCAGTCTGTAGGCTGTCTCCCTGCTCTCTTGATGGTTTCTTTGGCTTTGCAGAAGCTTGTCAGTTTAATCAGGTCCCACTTGTCTATCTTCTCTCTTATGACCTGTGGGTTTTGGGTTTTGTTCAGGAATTGGATGCCAGTTCCGATTTCCATGAGGTAATTCCTTCCTTTTCTAAGGTTCTTATGGTTTGAGGTTTTACATTTAGGTCTCTGATCCATTTGGAGTTAACCTTTGTGCATGGGGATAGATAGGGGTCCTGTTTCAATCTTCTGCATGTGGTCAGTCAATTTTCCCAGCACCATTTACTGAATAGGTTCTCCTCTCCCCAGTGGTAGGTGGTGGGTGCTTTGTTGAAGATGAGTTGGTTGAGAAATTGAGGTTTTGCTTCTGGAATCTCAACTCTATTCCATTGATCTATATGCCTGTTCCTGTACCAATACCAAGCTGTTTTGGTGATTGTAGCTTTATAGTAAAGTTTGAAGTCTGGTAATGTGATACCACCTGCTTTTTTTTTTTTTTTTTTTTTTTTTTTGCTGAGGATTGTTCTGGCTATTCTTGGATGTTTGTGCTTCCATATGAATTCCTGTGTTGTCTTTTCCAGGTCTGAGAAGAATGCTGATGGTAATTTGATGGGTATTGCATTGAATTTGTAGATTGCCTTAGGTAAGATGGACATCTTCACAATGTTGATTCTTCCAATGCATGAGCATGGGATATTTTTCCACTTGTTTGTGTCATCTTTGATTTCTTTGAGCAGTGTTTTGTAATTTTCATTGTAAAGGTCTTTCACATCTCTGGTTAGGAAGATGTCAAGGTATTTCATTTTTTTTGTGTGACGATTGTGAATGGAATTGTGTTTATTATTTGGGTTTCTGTTTATTTATTATTGATGTAGAGAAATGCGATTGCCTTTTGTACATTTATTTTGTATCCTGAGACTTTGCCGAAGGCCTTTATCAATGTAAGGAGGCTTTTGACAGATTCTCTTGGGTTTTCTAGGTACACAATCTTATCATCTGCAAAGAGAGATAACTTGGCTTCCTCTTTTCCTATTTGGATACCCCTGATTGCCTCCTCTTCTCTGATTGTTCTAGCCAGGACTTCCAATACTATGTTGAACAGGAGAGGTAAGAGTAGGCATCCTTGTCTTGTTCCAGTTTTCAGGGGAATTGGTTTCAATTTTTGTCCATTTAGGAGTATGCTGGCTGTGGGTTTTTCATAGATGGCTTTTACTAT
>NW_007259402.1:32736-43103 GCF_000164805.1 Carlito syrichta
TCTGAACCCTAACTCCCCTCTCTACTTTCCTCCTCTTGAGTGTTCCCAGCGCCCATTATTTCCATCTTTGTGGTCCTTTGACTCCTACATACAAGTGAGAACACACGGTGTTTGGTTTCCTGTTTCTGAGTTAGTTCATTCAGGGTGATGATCCCCGACTCCATTCGTGTTGCTGCAAAGGACATTATTTTGTTCTTCATTATGACTTCATAGTATTCCATGATACTACATTTTCTTTATCTAGTCAATTGTTGATGGGCATATAGGTTGGATCTATGACTTTGCTATTGTGAATAGTGCTGCAACAAACACGTGCATACAGGTATCTTTTTTATATAGTGATTTCTTTCCTTTGAGTAGATACCCAGTAGTGGGATTGCTGGTGAATAGAATAGTAATTTTATTTTTATTCCTTTGAGGAATCTCCATATTGTTTTCCATAGAGATTCTACTGTCAACAATCTCAGATTCTGCCGTTCTAATGCACCAAGTGATGCTGGTCTGTCAGTCTGAGGAGCATAACTTGAGTAACAAGATTCTACTGTAGATTTCCTCTAATTGAAAATAGCAATTAGCAGCCAGGTGCAGGGACTCATATGTCTTATCTTAGCATTTGGGAGGTGAAGCTGGGAGAATCACTTGAGGTCAGGAGTTTGAAACCAACCTGAGCAGCATAGTGTGACTCTGTCTCTACAAAAAATGTAAATAAAAATTAGCTGAACTGGGTGGTGCATGACCCTAGTCCCAGCAACTCAGGAGGCTGAGGTGAGAGGATCCCTTGAGCCCAGGGATTGGAGACAGCAGTGAGTTTTGATCGTGCCATTGCACTCAGACCTGGGTAACTCAGTGAGACCCTGTCTCTAAAGAAAAAGGAATAAGGGATTCACTGTAGCTCTTAAAATAATGTTACAGAAAGGGAGAAACTTACATTAACTGTTTAAAACAAAACTATCTAGCATTTTTGCTGTAAGTAGTGTCCCTATTTTCTTAGGACATAGTTTCTGAGTGTGTTTTTTTTGTGTTTTTTTTTTAACTTTTTTTTGTTTGTAGTCCTTTTAAGATTGTACCCATCAAAAGATGGTTGTATAATGTGGGCATTATACAACTATACATAGTATTTTTAAAATTTCTTATGGAAAAATTTTTCTTTTAAACCTCATCTGGTTCTGATGGGGATTACATTCATCACACCTCTTTAGCTTGTAGCAATTATCCATGAGTTTTCTTGTGTCTCACTCAGAGACATTAACTTTAACAAAACAAACCCATTTTTGTTCAGGAGTCACTAAACAGTGATGACCTAATGTGGGAGATGTCTCCAACCACCTCCTTTCTTCTATATTTTTAATCCCTCACTGGACTGAGTATATATGTAGGAGAGAGAAAATGAGACGATCAAATAAAAAAATAGGGGAAAAGTCTGAATCAAGAATTTCAGTAGCACAATAGAGACATTAAGAGAATGTATTGATATCTTTGACATCTGGATTCTCTGAAGATCATTAAGCATTTGATCATGGAACATTGCATGCATGTGTCAAAATATCACATGTACTCCATAAAATGTACAATTATCATATATCACCTAAAATTTTAAAGTTTCTTCATTGTCAATAATAGTAGTGACTTATTAGGTTGTTTTGAAAGTTAATAGTCAAAATGCATGCAGGAAATGAGCATTCCATATATATTGCATGCAGTGGTAAAACAATATGGTGTAGTTTAAAACAAAAGAGAAGTATCTGTTCAGTACTAACTAGTAGAAAAATACAGAGGAAGATGAACATAACGGCAAACACTGCTTCTATACCCTCTCTCACCGTGCTGTGCTTTTTCTTTTCTTCAAAAACATTTACTAGTTTCTATCACACTATTTAATATACTAGTTACTTATTACTGTATACTTCATTTTATTCCTATCATATAGAATATAATCATTCACAGAGGCATACTGATGCATCAAAGCACTTAGAACAGTGCTTGATAGGTTCTAAGAGATTGAGAACAGATACTTAATAAATATCTCTTGAATAACTCCATACATTTAAAAAGGCTTACCCTGGGGATTTAGTGGATTGCAAGAGAATTTTCATATTTTTCACTTGATCCTGGTAGAAATAATTAAAAAAATTCCCCTGAGAATATATAATCAAAATGCAGTGTTCACATGAGTTTGGAGCCTGAATTCAAACTATCTGCATTTCAGACAACCTCAGCAGAATTTATTTTAAAGCATCCCCTGGTGTGTATTGCCACTAGGTACCTGGCAGAAACAAATGCTAATTTTCTCCCAACGAATAGATTTTCAGTATAGATCTCAATAATTCCAAATATTCATACACATACACATACACACACTCATATGAATATATATATAATTATATATATTATATATATATACACACTTATATGAGTATATATTATATTTATTATTATATATACACACACACATACACGCTCAAGGTAAGCTAAATAAAAATAAATAAATACATACATAAATAAAAGAAGATACCATGAATTCCAGAAAGAACAATAGATATCAGAATCACAACTGTAAAACCTTTGAGTAATGGAAACTTTAGACTGTTTAATACAATTTTTATAAATGCCAGAAAAGAGAGAGAGAGAGAGACATGGAGAGAAAGCCTAGAAAATAATTACCTAAATAAGATGGTAGAAGTAATTCCAAATGTATGTTAATCGTCATTAATGTAGAAATTATCTATTCAATGAAAAATGATATTTTTGTGGCATTTGTTTTTTAAAAAATATGGCATAGCCCAGTACAAAGCATAAGGATATAGAAAAACTGAAAATAAAAAAAATATAGAATAAAATAAATCAGGCCTGTAGTAACTAAATAAGGTTGTATAGCCACACGAATATCATAAAGATAAAGATAGCCACTGAATAATGACCAAATAATAAAGTAACATAAAAAAATTCAATAATGTGACACTTGTACCCAGTGAATGCCATCACCTTAAAATGAATGATTTGTGCCCTAGCAGACCCATAAGGATATACTGACAAATCCATAATAATAGAGAGGAATTTTCTCATCTATATCTAAACTTTTGATGTATCTCAACAATCAAAGTTTGTGAGATTGTTTAGTAAAACAATTATTTCAAAGGTTTATAAAACATGTTTGCAACAGCAAACAATTGTATGAAGCACAAATACTATCACCAAAGGAAAAATACTTTGTGTGATACAGCCATACATTGAATATTTGGTTATTTATCCAAGAGAAATGAAAACCTGTACACAAATGTTTATAGCAACTTTATTTTTAACAGAAACAGGAAATAACCCAGATGTCCTCCAGTCAAATACATTGTGATACATCAACATGATGAAATACTATGCATCAGTAATAATAGCATATTGCTGGTACAAATAATAACTTGCATGGATTTCAAGGGGAGTTTACATAATGTATGATTTTACTCACATAACATGTGTGTAATGGAAAGATTATAGAGATAAAAAATAGGTTAACAATTGCCAACAGTAAGAAAGAGGGTGAGGAAGACATGTGAATCTGGCTATCAACAGGGAGCCCCAGGAATCTTTGTGATGGAGTGGTTCAGTGTCTTTGGATGGTGATCACACACATCTATATGTATGACCAAATTTCCTACACCTAAATATACACATGCAAATGAGTGCATGTAACACATATGGAATCTAAGCCATATTGATAGATTACCTCAATGTTTACTTTCTGGTTGAGGTAATATACTTTTAAAGTTATGAAGATGCTACCCTTTGGGGAAACTTGGTAGAGTATATAGGATCACTCTGTTATTTCTTATCACTATATTAGAACCTACAATTTTCTCAGAAAAAAAATTAATCCGTTTTAAAACAAATACATCCCTTGAAGATTTTGTGGGTTAACCATCGAAAAAACTTTATATTTAGAAATAATTTGAGAAATACTATGCTATTATCATTTATTATGTGGATATAATCCCTGATGTTAAGGTTATTTGAATGATTTTTATGGCTATGTTAATATTCTATCAACTGTGACTTTAATATGCTATTATTCAGCAATTGAATTATATTTTTCCCACTTCACAGAGCTTTGCTTTTAAATGTTCAACATGATGCCAAAATCTTACCATGAGTTATCAGTTCAGAAGTAATAATCTAAAAAGTCATCAATATGCACGATTTTCTGCGGTTTCTAACTTGCCTTTTTGTTTCTCATAATAAATTATATAATGACTTGGAATTTATGATATTATAGCACATAATTAAGGTTGTATTGTGCCATCATTTTGCATAATTGTTTGAGAAATTTTTTATGAAGAGTATATTAAGTTTACCAATGTGGAACCAGCGTACCTCTAAAAAGAAATCCCCCAAAGAACTTTGCAGTTATTCTTCCTTCTTGTTTACATTTTCTGCTATCTTTTTTGATGTGTGTCAGAATAACAGGCAGAATTGTGTTCCCTGCAAAATGTCTATGTTGAATGTTAATCCCTAGTACTTCAGAACCTGATTGTCTTCACAGACAGAGGTCTTTATATAAGTCACTAAGTCAAAATGAGGGCATCAATGTGGGCCCTAATCCAATATGATTGGTGTCCTCATAAAATGTCTGAAGACACAGACGCGTGTAGTGGCAAGACCATGTGAAGACACGAAGAAAACGGCCATTTATAAGTCAAGGAGAGACCCAGGAAGAAACAAACCCTGCCAACACCTTGATTTCAGGCTTCTAGCATCCAGAATAGCAACAAAATAAATTTCTGATGTTTAGGCCACCCAGTCTGCAGTTGTTTGTGATAGTAGCCCTCACAAACGAATATAGTCAAGTGTCATAGAAAATGTGTGTTAGAGAAAATTATGAGCTGTCTTAGGTGTGCACTCAATTTTGTCTCATAGTGGAAAGGGGGCGGCAACTTTGAATGAATGACTCCAAGTATATTAGTGCCTGAGAAGAAGGATCAGTTGGGCTCATCGAGCAGACTAGAGTTTGACCAAGAAAACTAAGGTCTGTGATTGGATCATACAAAATAGTAGAGAAGCACAATGGAAGTTTTCATTGAGTGGGCATGGATGAGAGAAAGCATCATTTGCACTGCGCAGTTTATGGATAGCTGTGCCGGATGTTTGCCAAGCTCAGTGGCAAGCTCTTTTTTCCAAATATCAGGGTTCAAATCCCAGCTTTCCTCTCTTCTTAAAATATAGATCCTGACTTAATCATTCCTAGCTTCCATTTATGTTTGCTCTGAAGTCTGAATGATAGCAGTACCCACCCCTGCTCTTATGTGTGTTAAGGGGGTTAATAAAACCGCAGTATTTATCACACTGGCTTTCAAATGACTCTCACCTGGTCAATATTGTCTATTATTTTTCTTAATTCATTTGCTGCTAATTTCTCAGAAATTTCTAAATATCTTTCTTTATTACTACACTGTATATTCTTTAGACAAAATATCCAGATTATGTTTGAGGTTTATATTCTTATGTTTTAAAATATTACTTTATCATTTATGGAGAAATTTATATAAAGTACACACTTTTCTTTGTATATAATATGTTAAATATAACAGCTATTTCTTTTTTTTTTAAGTGTCTTTCACAATTGCCAAATCACCCTTTATAAGACATTTGTGGTTTCGTCAAAGTGGAGCGTGGAAAGGGTTGTTGGGTGAAAACTATGCTGTCTAAATAAAATGAATTCCCAAAATTTGTGGTCAAGAATCAGAAAAATAAAGTTGATATTATCGTTCTATGCCCCAAATAAAGCAATACAAAGCTGTAATTGTCTGTTACTAACATGGGCCGTCTGTAAGATAGATCTCAGTGAGCCGTACCTGCTGGTATTCCCAGCCTGTGTATTCCCCTTACCTCTGGCGTGGGATAGGATAGACCTCATGACTCACTTTGGATAAATAAAATATGGAAAATGGTAAAGTGTCACTTCCAAGATTAGATTGGTAAAATGACCATGACTTCAGTATTTCTCACTCATTTTGCCTTCTCGCTTGTTCTCTCTGTTGGAGATTAGGTTATAAGCTGTGAACCATGCTATAAAAAGGTCAATGCATTGAAGTATTCAGGGAGAACTTTGTTCCACTTACCAGGTGAAAGAAAACCCAGTCAACAATTCAACAATCACATAAGTGAGCTTGAACCTGACTCTCCCTCAGGAAAGCCTTCGAAGGAGATGGCAGTTGGCGTGAATGCACACGTTAGCAATAGTACAAAGCAGGCTTGTACAAAAGTAGTGCAAAGGGTCATTTTTGTATGTGAGCCTTTTGGACAAGTACTGGAGTGTCTGAGTCACCTTTCTCATCTGATTTTATAGAATTCTTTCCAAGGTGGATGGATAGTTATATGAGGTGTGATTATTGTCACACTCTGTGCCCGTTTCAAAAGTTTTATCCAGGTATCTTTCCCTCAGTTCTTCTTGTCACCAATTTTTCAATTTTGTGCTTTCCAATTCCTGACTAACAGGGCAACCTGTAAACACTACCCTCAAATTAATGTGTATTCACACCTAGAGCCATGTCTTCTTCTTATCAAAGTTGACAAGTCATGCCAACTGATATGAATTCCTTTCCCCGTGTATTTCAGAGCCACCATTGAGTAGAAATAGAATTTAATGTTCATTCATTTGTGACCAGTGCTGGCACATGCTGTGAATCCATGCTCAATCAAGCCTGTGTGTTTTCCTCCTATGATGAAAAGAACTCCCAACGTGCTAGCTGTAAGTAAGGGAATCTAGGTAGAGAATTAAAAGGACTACCATGAGAAGTCTGAGTGAACTGCTTCGTTGTTTACTTGTGCTTTTTTGGATCTCTTTAAGTAAGTCTCACACGTGAAACCTGAAGAGACAAGGAAAGTGTCCGGTCACTGGAAACAGATCATATCGAGATTTTTATGAGGGAACTTCCTGATAGGAATCATAGCCTTTATTTTGGGACACAGCCAAAATGCATCAATTCAACAGTGAAGTACTCTGGATAATATGATTTAATAATATATATTTAGATAATAGATATTTGACTTCACTCTGTTCACTCTCTTCTTTCACTCTCTTCTTTCTGTCTCCAGTATATTCAGTTGCAAAAACCTGATAAAAAGTCAGAGAACAGTAGAACTTGATAATGAAGTCCATAAAAGCCAGACTGCTGGGGAACAAAACAAAATAAAAAGTGGTAGAAAATGAATCTAAAAGAGTAAGTAGAAAGTATTCAGAAGACATAGTATGTATAGATTTTTGCACATTTATTTTCAACTTACTCTTTGCCCTTATATGTTAGGTGTGCTTCTCTTAATCAGCATATAAATGAATTTTTATTGTTGCTGTGTTGGTTTGGTCTTTTTTTAAAAGAAATTTTAATTTTTTCTGGGTGAGGGGTATCTCACTCTGTCACCCAGACTGGAATGCAGTGGCATGATCACAGTTCACCACAGCCTTGACCTCTTGGGCTCAGGCAATCCTCGGCTTCAACCTCCAGAGTAGCTGAAACTACAGCCATATGCCACCATGCCCAGCTAATAGATTTTTGTAGAGACAGAGGTCTCACTGTATTACCCAGGCTGATCTTGAACTCCTGGCCTCAAGTGATTCTCTGCCTTGGCTTTTTTCCCAAAGTACTAGGATTATAGGCGTGAGCCACCATACCTAGACTAGTTAGGTTTTATTTTAAGTATTATACGTCGAATTTTTAAAGAAATATATTTCATATGTTTCATTGATATAGAGGACTAATTTTATCAATTTGGATTGTATTTGAATGCATACAGCAGAAAACTGTTTAGAGTGGTTTTACCTAATGGCAACTTATTTTTTCCTATGTAATGGGAGTATCTAAGATGGCTGGTCTGGGTCGATGTGACTGCTTGAGCAAGTTAGGAAGAAGGACCCTGGGAAATCCCCCTTCACCTTTTTCAATCTGTGGCTCTCAACCTCACAAAAACAAAACACCTATTTTATTTCCACTCATCACTTTTGCTAAGGGGACCGAAAAGTGATGGTGGGCATGGGAGTAAAGGGGTGGAAAGATAATATTATACTCTAGTGGAAGTTATACCCTTTTCTATAAAACATGAATGTATCCAGAGCTCTATTTCTTACAACTGTTTCAGTACTGGACCCATCACCACCAGGAGACAAAATAACATTGTCCCTGGGAAACAAATTACAGATTACTTTGTTAAGGATATTGGGTAGACATATAACATTATCTGTGACATGTTGCATTTGGATATTTTCCTTCTCCGTATTTTATGCTTTCTGTACACCAGGATTCTTCTTTGTTGTTGTTTTCTCTTTTTCTGACTTCTGTTTGATTGAACACCTTTCCCTTCATTCCCAGCTTTTTCTACAAATGTGAGTGTTCGGTGCTCTGTTTTGGTTCCTTCAGGGGTTTCCCCTAAATGTCTACCATGCCTATTTTACTTAGAAAAGTTTTAAACCAATCAATATATGATGTCAAGTCTCTAAGAATCCTCAGCAAAAAGAACAAAGCTTCAGGTATCATACTTCCAGGCCTCAAATTTTACTACAATGCTATAGTTACCAAGACAGTGTGATATCGGTACAGGAACAGACACATAGACCAATGGGACAAGACAGAAGATCCTGAAGTAAAACCACAGATCTTCAACTCATCTTTAACAAAGTCAACAAAAGCAAACACTGGAGGAAAAAAAAAAAGACATAGTTAGCAAATGGCCATGGAAAAACTGGTTAATCACATGCAGAAGAGTAAAACGGAATCCCTACTTATTACCATATGCAAAAGTTATCTCAAAATGAAACAAGGACTTAAATGTGGAACCTCAAACTATAAGAATCTCAGAAGAAAACTTAGGGAACATGCTTCAGGACATTGGCTTAGGCAATGAATTAATGGACAAGTCCTTAAAAGCAAATGCAGCAGAAAACTGAAATTGACAGGCGGCAGCTTATCAAGCTAAAATATTTTTGCACAGCAAAAGAAATCAGCCGGGCTCAGTGGCTCAGCCTGTCATCCCGTGCCTTGGGAGGCTGAGGTGAGCGGATTGCCTGAGCCCGCAGGTTCGAGACCCGCCTGGGCAGGTGAGACCTCATCTCTACAATAAATCAAAAAATCAGCCGGGGGTGGTAGCGTGCGCCTGTCGTTCCGGCTACTCGGAAGGCTGAGGCGGAAGGATGGCTGGAGCCCAGAGGGTGGAGGCTGCGGGGGCCGGGAGCGGCCACTGCCCTCCAGTCTGGGCGACAGAGGGAGACTCCAACTCAAAAGAAAAAAAAAAAGAAAAAAGAAACCATCAGAGAGTAAAGAGACAATCATGGAATGGGACAATCACAAAGGTTTAACATCCAAGATGGATTGAAAGAAAAAAAAAAACTCAACTCAAATGAATTGAAAGGAAAAAAAAAACCCAAAAAACGCAACCTTATTGAAAATATGGACAATGGGATGAACAGGTACTATTCAAAGGAAGACTTTCAAGTAGCCAAAAAAAAATTAAAATTAAAAAATGATCAGTCTTACTCATCGTCAAAGAACTGCAAATCAAAACTACAATGAGATACCACTTCACATCATCAGGATGACCATCCTTAGAAACTCAAAAACGGGGGGGTAGGGGTGGGAGCGGAGGAAGGAGAAAAACAAACAACAACAGGTGTTAGTGAAGCTATGGAGAAAAGGAAACACTTCTACACTGTTGCTAGAAATGGAAGTTAGTTTCATCTTTGTGGAAAGAAGTGTGGCATTCTCTCAAAGAACTAAAAGCTAGCTACCCTATAATCCAGCAATCCCCCCTCTGGAAATGAACTCAGAGGAACCTTAATTGCTCTACCCAAAAGACACCTGCCCACGCATGTTCACTGCAGCACTATAAGCAATAGCAAAACCTGAAACCAACCCAGATGCCCGCTGAAACTGGACTCCATAAAGAAAATGTGGCACACATACATGATGGACTACTACACAGCCGTAAAGAAGAAGAAAATCATGTTCTTTGCAGCAACATGGATGCAGCAGTAGACCACCATTCTAGGTGAACTCTCACAGAAACAAAAAACTGAAAACGTTGTGGTCTCATCCATAAGCAGGGCTTAAACATTGGGCATGCGAACAAATATGGGCCCTGCTGAAGGAGGGGAGTTGGGTGGTGGGGAGAGGAGAGGTGCACGACCACCTACTGAATATTAGGGCAAGAGAGGACTCACTAGATGTCCAAAGCTCTGCATGCAAAACACTCATCCTTACATATGACCTACATCTCTAGCATTTTAAGAAAACAATTATAATATACTTTAAATGCTTTCACTCTTGAAACTTGAAATCTGAAATATATATATATATATATATATATATATATATTTTGTGTGTGTGTGTGTGTGT
>NW_007259402.1:43128-69424 GCF_000164805.1 Carlito syrichta
CCTCTGGGCTCCGGCGATCCTTCCGCCTCAGCCTTCCGAGTAGCTGGAATTACAGGCATGCGCTACCACGCCCGACGGATTTTTTTTTTTTTTATTGTAGAGATGAGGTCTCGCCAAGTTGCCCAGGCGGGTCTCGAACCCGCGGGCTCAGGCCATCCACTCACCTCAGCTTCCCAAAGCACGGGATTACAGGCTGAGCCACCGAGCCCAGTTCTTTTTTTTTTTTGAAAGTGAGAAAGCAGGATTTATTGAGAGCACAGAAGATCCCCCACAGTGGGAAGGGACCTGAGGGGGTTGCCCCACAAAACTGTTTCTTTGCTGAACTATACCTAGATTTCTGTTTAGGCATCACTGGGTTTATAGTACCAGTATCCACTTTCATTCCTCTTTTTAATTGTCCATTGGTGGCTAATAACTATCAGTCTATAATCTGATGCCATCAAAAGATTTGCCATCTCTAGAAGGCAAATTTCTATAAAATATTTGGATATATTCCCTCACGTAGCATAATGCATTATTTTATAAATTAGTATTTAATACATTAGTTAACACAAATTATTTTCTGGAACAAAAATCACAGAAGTTAAAGATTACACCTTTGAGGCAAATTTATAGAACGATTCCAGACTAAATACAGAAAAGTGAATTTAAAATCTCAGGAACTCAGGGAAAATGTACCATCATAATTGACTCCACCGTGAGAACAGACATTAAAGTCTCATCCACGCCCAAATTGGTGGTAGGGAAGTAGGGGCAAGGGGAACCGGGAAGGGAGTCTGAACCTTTTGCCTTTTAGATACAAATAATGTATTTCTTCCATGATAGATGTAAAAGGGTTTATTTTTATTCAAGACATTTAAGTGTGTGTCATCAGGCATCCTGCAAAGGCCATGAAGGTCAAAATAGTCCTTTAGGGAATAACTTCAATTTGGGAACTCAAAATATATTTTACAAGCATGTTGTGCCTATCAAAGTTATTTATTAGGCTTGATAAGTTTAACAAGAATGTGGTTAGCTGAAAACAGTGATTCACAACCCATCAATCTAGTGATTTACATGTCATCACACCTGGGGAATATTGCCCACTCTTACTGTTATTGATGGCTCGATAGCACTGGATTGTGATTTGGAGAAATGTGTTGAAAGGATAAAGGTAGTAGGTAAAACGGAAGGAGGGTAGCATGCCTCTAGGGAAGAACAGAGAAACAAAGGTGATATTTGGTCCAAATATGTCACACTTCGAGTAGTTCACCTGTTTTACCTCCATTCGGCCAGCTATGCGAAATTCACTGATTGAGAAGGGAAAGTCATTTCAAGTGGTATGCTCTAAGAGCTTTCTGTTTGGACTTGTCTTCGAACAAATATATTAAAATAATGTCCTTCTTTTGGCAATCACATTAAGAATATAGGGCAGATGAATATGTCACATGAAAAGCTCACGTAAGTGAATTCAGTAACCAGGTGTTAGCCATTAGTATGACTGAGAAAATAGACATGACTATTCACTTTCTGGGTTCAATGGACCCGTTTTAGTTTTTTTATACTCTGAATCATTTAATTAATTTTATATAAGTAATTATGAATAAATCATGAAATAAGACACTAAAAATTGTAATAAAATTTAGCCATAACAAATTCAAAGTGTAATTTTTATTGCCTTGTGCTCAATAATATGTATTCAGAATGAACAATGTCCTCTGAATGCCAGTAGCTGTTCATCAATCATTATGTATGGATCTATCAGTTTTGTAAATATTAACACTAAATTCCAAATATGCCTCTAGCAAATTCCAGCTTATCATTACTAGCGATTTTTCTTGCACCTGCATCATCAAGATATAATACTTGAGTAATTTCTGAAACCTCTAATGGCTCATAATTATCTTAAAACGATTGCCATCATGCTTGCTATATAATTACATGTCTTTCCTTTCTTATTTGTAAACATTATTTAAATAGTCTATCCACTGATTTAAAAAATATCTGCATCATGTATTTTCTTCTTGTTACCTTTGTGTATACATCTGCCTTCATTATATTTCTACTTCCAAAGAGTATCAAATAAACTTGTAATATACATCTAATGAATTAAAAAATATATTCAGACATGTCTTTTTAGCAAAATGACATTGGCAAGGATCTTGTCCCAAAATATTGCATGAGGAAGTCCTTTTTGTTAAATGTCTAAATTGATAAGAACATCATTATTTCTTTTTCTTTTTATTTAGTTATAAATTGTTACCTGACAAATTCTCAAGTTTAAGAAAATTTAGGCTACTATCATTTGAAAATGTATCTGCAATATCACTTACTGGGGGTAGCCCCCAAAACCCGGAATTAACATGTAGGTTTTCTCCTCTCGGTATGTGTTCTAGGAACACATTGGCATCAGTGTACCAGTTAGCATTGTTAAGATAGCCTGGGGTCCGCTTCAGTGAATTTGTGTGTGTATGTGGTGTGTGTGTGTGTGTGGTGTGTGGTGTGTGTGTGTGTGTGTGTGTGTGTGTGTGTGTGTGTGTGTGTGTAGAGATTCTTTCAATGTATTTGTCCATTTTATGACGGGTGATTTACGAGTGCACCTGCCCACACTGCACTGAGTGTTCAGCAATTTTAAACCGAAAACGGCATGATCCCCATGCCCTGCCCTCCCTATTCACCTGATCTTGTCCCAGATGACTTTTTGTTGTTGTTTCCCCGGGTGAAAAAAGTACTCAAAGAGAAATGCTTTGCCGATGTGGAAGAGGTGAAACAAAAAACAGCAGAAACATGAAAAGGCATCAAAACTGACAAGTTCAAAAACTGTTTTGAGCAGTGGAGAAAGCATCTCGATAGGTGTAATTTACTCTGAATGTGACTGAAGTTTAAACAAGGAATAAATACACAATTTTTTAATAAATAAATTTCAGCATTTGGAGGGTTCTCCCTCATATATGATCACATTCACCATTATTATTATATTCTCAAGTACTGCCATCTGTTGTTTTCATCTTCTGATTTTTCTGAAAATTGTAACATGTTTTTCTCTGCCATGCTTTTCTCTTTGCCCTATTGATGAAGAATGAAAAATTCATTTTCAACTATTTTCAATAAAAATTAAAAGCAACTTACAGTGATGATGTCTCTAGTCTTCTTTTATACACTTTTGAAAATGCAAAGCTCTGGGAAATGCAATAAGAAAACTGAACGGTAATGCAATGGTGACAGTTTATTGCACTTTTGCATCATTGTTTTAAGACAGGGATAGTCAAATTTTACTCTAAAGGACCAGATAGTAAATGCTTTAGCATTGTTGACTATCCAGTCTCTGTCGCCACGACTCAATTCTGCCATTATAACAAGAAAGCCGTTAGAGATGATACATTATGATGTGGTTGCATGTGCTGTCATGAATTTTTATTTAAAGCAATAAGGAGGAGAGGTGGGATTTGGTCCATAGCCATAGTTTGTCAACCCCTATTTACGACATTTTATAATACTTTAATTTCCTTATTACTCTGGCATATTTTACTGTATTTGGGAATAAAAAATATGCAGTAATGAATATCTAACATGACTAAAATAGCAAATGCAGCCAAATAGCATAAAGAATAGAAAAATAGGTCACTATGATCTCATGATGTATCTGAGATTTATAGAATGGTGCAACAATTCCATAGAGTAACTGCAAGATAGAATGAATACTAGTCTATTGAAAGTTAGTGAGTTTTATTTTTGGCATTTGAATGATCTCTAAGAATAAAAATTGAAATGCTCATTCTTACAAATACTTTTAACAGCTTAAAAATTAATGCATGAACTAAAAGTCTGTCTAGAGAATGCTGGTACTATACTGAAAGTCTTTCAATATAGAAATAGAAGAAAAGTCTTGAATTGGGGTAAATAAAAAATGGACTCTTTTCATCACATTCTTTAAACTTTGTTACTTCGTATCCCCAGAAAGTATAATAAGGCTTGTGTGGAGGTGAGTATCAGCAAGAGCCAAAGTAAGAAAAGAATTGACCTTTGTATAAATTTAAGACACATGAGAAAAATAAATAAACCTGAGAATATTGAGTCTAGGAACACTGATGTTGGTAGTTACTAAAATGATCTAATTTTGGTAAATATCTCTCCTTTTCCTGAAAAGGAATATGAATTCTTTTTTTTTTTTTTTGAGTTGGAGTCTCACTGTCACCCAGACTGGAGTGCAGTGGCCGCTCCCGGTCACCGCAGCCTCGACCTACTGGGCTCCGGTGATCCTTTCGCCTCAGTCTTTCAAGCAGCTGGAATTACAGGCATGCGCTACCACGCCCGGCTGATTTTTTGGTTTATTGTAGAGATGAGGTCTCGCTGCCCAGGCGGGTCTCGAACCCGTGGGCTCAGGCAATCCACTCACCTCAGCCTCCCAAAGGCGCGGGATTACAGGCTGAGCCACCGAACCCGGCTAACTTCGCTTTTTTATGATTACATAATACAGAGATAAGTGTTCAGTTCATAAATGGTGGTATGTATGTTCAGTGGAATGCTATGGTTCATTAAAAATTTGAACAATATAATAGGTCTCAAATGAGAATTAAATAGTATAGTAATGTATAAGTAGCATGAAAACAACAATGTATATAAATATTCAGAATCATATAAAAGTAATACTTTTAAACATTTAGTAGACATTGCAAATGAACTGCAAAAACTTAGATAATGCAAAACCTTTCTTTATAACATTTTATTAAATATGCTCATGTTACTTATTTAATATCAATAAATAAAGCAAAAATTAATTTTGAGTTGATAACACTCAAATGAAATTTGTTTTATATTTTTTAATGTAAAGAACACCTGTATTTGTGGTATTGCATGGTACCAAAGCACTTGTTAATTCAATCAAAATATCATTCAGAAGGCAAATAAATTGATTTGGTTTTATATTTCAGAAGCAAATATTTAATTTACTAATGTTTTCTCCTTTAAGGATCATGGGGTCACTGTGTAAATTTGACCTCAGTGTATTTTTTTCTTTACATGTCTCTTGCACTTGATATTTACCTGTGTAACAACATGGCATCGTGAAAGTCTATCTATCTTTTAGACGATTATAGATATGGTTCATATATTGTCATATAAATAAATATTTAGACCTATGTACATACAAATATATGTGCATAATACACAAATAAATAAAATATAAGTAATGATTGTTTAATGTATATTGATACTGTCTCAGACATTGTATTAGTATCACAGACAAGGCACATACATATGTCTTTCTTTCTCCCCCAAATATTTAAAAACATTATGTGTGTGTATTTCTGAAGAAAATAAATTTATAATATGAATAGTACTGGGTTAAAAGAGAAGGCGCTATAAGAGAAAATCTATTTTTTGAATGTTTAATAAAAATATTACACTGAGAAAAACATGTGCAAAGCTTATGTAATCTAATACACACTACAGAGCTTGAAGTAGTTCCAGGATGGGATATATGAGGTGGTGGTCTCAGAATAAGTAGCTATAAGTTAAATGAGAAGGTCAGTGCAGTTTGAGGATGATTAGCTTGGTCAATTTTATTTTTCATTGTTTTTCTTCACTTTACTATACAGACTAAATAATAACAAAGATGTTTATCTCTATTAGATATACCATATTGAAAAGGAGTCTTGGTTTTTGAAAACTTTCAAGTACCCAGAAGAGAGAGAGAGAGATCTCCATACCTTGAAGAAAAGCAGCATATACTGATAATCCCTTGTTAGATTTATTGAATAATTGCTTTCATAGAACATACAAACAGAAATATTTAAACAGAAGTATGAGTTGACAAATATGAATTGCTAAATATTCACAAAAATAATACAAAAATTGTAAAATAATGGTAAACTACTTAAACATCTAAAGAAATCAAAATATAGGCCAGGCATGGTGGTTCATGCCTATAATCTCACCACTTTGGGAGGCCGAGATGAGAGGATTGCCTGAGCTCACGGGTTTGAGACCAGTCTGGGCAAATTGGTGAGGCCTCATCTCTACAATAAATCAAAAAATTAGCCAGGTGTAGTGGCACATGCCTGTAGTTCTTGCTACTTGGAAGACTGAGGCAGAAGGATCACCTGAGCCCAGCAGGTGGAGGCTGCAGTGGCCATGAGCATGCCACTACACTCCAGCCTGGGCAGCAGAGTGAGACTCCAACTCAAAAAAAAAAGAAATCAAAATGTAATATATTATTAAATTAAATATAGCAGACAGATTTAAGAGACTAGTGCATTTATTAACATGAAACAGAAGACATGGAATTCTACTTCTTATTGGAATGTAGAAGGCCACATCCAAATATTCCCTGAAATGACAACTAGAAAAACCAAGTAACTTTAAAAAAAATATTACATACGTATGGATTCACATTTCTACATTGCTGGTGGGAAAGCTAGTGCAACCTGTTTGGAAGACAGTGTGGCAATTTCTGAAAGAACTAGAAATTGACCTTCCATATGACCCAGCAATCCCCCTATTAGGAATATATGTGGAGGAACTCAAGTCATTCCCCCAAATGATACCTGCACATGCATGTTTGTTGCAGATCTATTCACAATCGCAAAAACATGGAAGTAACCATGCTGCCCATTGAAACTGGACTGGATTTTTAAAAAGTGGTACATATACACAATGGAATATTATGCAGCCATAAAGAAGGACAAACATATGGACTTTATAGCAACTTGGATGGAGTTAGAGTCGGTCATACTCAGTGATCTATAACAAAAACAAAGAACAGAGTGCCATATGTTTTCACTCATAAGTGGACCTTGAACAATTATAATGCTAAAAGAAATGGATTGGCAGTAGCAGGAAACTGCCAGGGGAGGGAGGGACACATCTCATCAACAAGGGTACCCACATAATGAACATTTGTATGCCTAACCCTGAATTGTACCCCACATCTTTAAAATTAAAAAAATAAAAATAAAAAAAGAAAGTTGGGATTCAAAAGAAATTAAATTTAGAGAGTGAATTGCTTTCTACAATGTAATAAAGATCAGCTACTATTTCCCTTGTTGAAACATATGGTGAGTATAAGAACAGGTAGAAAATATATTGGGCTTGTAATAGTCAAAGGGCTTCTCCCTGCAGAAGGAAAAACAAATTGAGACTTTAAGACTATGCATGCTATCATAACAGAACAAGGTATTTTATAAGTTCCAACCATTCAGCTGGTAGTAACCTGCCAAATTACTCTAAAATACTTGTACTAAATCATGGGCAGTGTAAGAAATGGGTATTGTAAGTAAAAAAGTAGAAATACAAAGTCCACATTCCCTTGGAGCATAAGACAAAACTTCTATCAAAGAGGACAATCCTGTAACTGACACTGGATAGGTCCCACCCTCTAAAAACAACCTAGCTCCACTCCAGATCAATTTGATCAAACTGTTATCCTCTCCTCCTGCTAGTTTTGATATGTAGCACTATTATAATACACAATAACCATCATACAGTTAACAATAATGACTCTTAGAAGAAGCGGTCAAACACCTAATACATCTCAAAGTGACATAAATCCTGAAAATTGGGCAGAGAATTAAAAACATGCTACATGTAAGACTGACAGGAAGAATAACGGCTAGTTTTCTTATGAAACCATGAAAGCCAGAAGACAATGGAATATGCAAGGACTAGATTTCTTTTCATACCTTAAGACAGTTGAAGACATAAGTATATCACACAATATTTTCAAGACAAGCCTCAAACTATGAAAGACAATGATTCCTGAGTGTTACTGTGGCACAAGCATACTGTTTGGTGCTAGTTTCCCCACCATGACTCAGGGAAGGGGATGCATGTAAAGCCAAGTAGAAATGGAGGTGAGATTCTGAATAAACCAAAGTTTTGTTACTCTAGAGGACATGTCAACAAGTTTCTTGGGCATTGTTTAGAGTATTCCAAAGCATCTTTTCCTAGCAATAGGTAACATTTAGTCCTAAGCCTGGTATTACCTTAAAGAAAATCTTAAAATCAATATAATAAAGGATCAAACTAATTTTAAGTAATTTAACTGTGTCCCTCCCAAAAAAATAAACTCAAAGATATTAATACAGCACCCTCTACAGTAAGACTCACAGTATTTGGAATTCCATTAATAATTACCAGAAAAACAAATAAGCAAAATATGTTCAATAAGAAAAATAAGAATTACAACCTACCAAGAATACACAGTGTTAAAATTAGCAGACAAGAACATTAAATCTGCTATTATAGCCCTATTGCATATTTTCAAAAATGTAGAGATATAGAAGTTATTACAAAGATGAAAGTAAAACTTAAAAAGTTGAAATTACAACCTATGAAATAAAGTACACTGGATGGATTAATAGCAGGCTAGACAGGCAAAAGGTGAAATTAGTGAATTTAAAGACAAAGTGATAAAATTATCAAATCGAGGTTGGGTTCGGTGGCTCAGCCTGCAATCCCAGCACTTTGGGAGGCCGAGGTAAGTGGATTGCCTGAGCCCACAGGTTCAGGACCAGCCTGGGCAACTTGGCAAGACCTCGTCTCTACAATAAATCTAAAATTAGCCAGGCATGGTAGTGCATACCTGTGGTTCCGGCTACTTAGAAGGCTGAGATAGAAGGATTGCCAGAGCCCAGCAGTCCTCTAGCCTGGGAGACGGAGTGAGACTCCACCTCAATAAAAAAAATTATCAAATAAAAATGCAGAGAAATTTAAAAAAGAATAAAAATAACGAACAGGACAACATTGACCTGAGTACAATTTTTAAGAACCTAATAATTGTATAATTGGAGACGGAAAAGAGAACAGAAAAATTACTTGCAAATATAATGGCCTGAAATTTTCTAATTTTATCAATACCACAGAACTAAGAAGCTTAATGCAGCCAATGCACAGTAAACATGAAGAAAATTCCATCATCGAATTGTAATCAATTTTCTCCAAGTCAGTAGTATATAGAA
This sequence comes from Carlito syrichta, assembly GCF_000164805.1. Taxonomy (NCBI): domain Eukaryota; kingdom Metazoa; phylum Chordata; class Mammalia; order Primates; family Tarsiidae; genus Carlito; species Carlito syrichta. The sequence goes on from NW_007259402.1 coordinate 52,065, forward strand.
ATTTCCATAAATGGCTAAGAAATAAAGAGAAGTATGTACAGTGGAACAAAGATAAAAGTGGCAGCATGTTTTTCATCTAAAACATTGCACTTCAGAAGACTGTGGAATGACACCTTAAATATTATTGAGAGATGAATAAACTTTAAATTTAGAATTACATTCACAGAGAAAATATATTTCAAGAATAAAAGTAAAATGAAGAGTTTCCAGACATACAAAAACTGAAATAATTCAGTCCAACAGTTTTTCACTAAAGAGATTTGGGAAGAAATTCTTAAGATAGAAAATAGTAATGGATGGAAATATGGCATTGCACAAAAGAAGGGGCACCAGAAATGGTAATTGCATAGGTAAATAAATGCTTATTCTATATTGCTACTTTGCTACTTAAATATCAGTAAATACAACTGTTCAAAAATGTTGAATTTCAAACATAAAAATAAATGAATGAAAATAAATTTTACAGCAGCAATAGTTCAAAGAACAAAAAGGGTGAAATAGAAGTATTTTATTTTATTGTTAGTAGTATGCTGCTATTTAAGGAGAGTGATAAGTTAAAGATGCATGCTATCAACTTTACAAGAAATTGAAATAACACAAGTTATAGCTATTATGTCTGGAAAGTCAATGAAATAGAATCATAAAAAATAATTAGTCTTAAGGCAAAAAAGAGAGACAATGGAAAGAAGAGAAGATGGGACAAATAGAAAAATACACAATTTTTTTTCTTTTTACTTTTTTAAGATACATACCAAACCTTTATTAATATAGAACATATTCTGAACCATATAGCAAGTCTCAATCAGTTCAAAAATGATTCAAGTCACACTAACCATATGATCTGAACAAAATGGGTTTAAATTAGAAATCAATAATCCAGGACTTCTTAAAAATCCCTAAGTGTATGGAAATTGAATAACACACTTTTAAATATGCCAAGCATCCAAAAGGAAATCAAAGAGAATCACAATGAATTTTCAATTTGATAAAAATGAAGAAAAAAATCAAAATCTGTAAGATTCTGAAAATAGTGCTTAGAGAAACATTCATAGCATTAAATACCTATAGTAAAAACGAAAAAAACTTAAAATCAGTGACTTCAACTGCCATTTTCAGTTACAAAAAAAAGAACAGATAAAATCCAAGATAAGCTCCAGAGTAAATAAGAACAATTATAGTACAAATCAATGAAACAGAAACTAGAAAAGAAATCAAGAGAATCAGTAAAATCAAAACCTGGCTCTTTGAGAATATATATGAATATAGATAAATATGGTCTATATAACCTCCGAAAAACCTGAATCAGGACAAAGGAGAAAAAACAAAAATTACTAATATCAGAAATGAGAGGTGACATTGTTACATATTCTACAGATGTTAAAAAACAATAATATTATGAAAATCTTTGAGCCAATGAATTCAACTTCAATGAATTGAATAATTTCTTTACAAGTTACAAAGTGTCAATGCACTCCAGAAAAAATACATTGTCTGTGCAATCCTAAATGTGACAGAAACTGCAGCTGTAGTTCAACTATTTTCTTTGAAGAAAGTCCATGCCCATGTGGCTTAGTCTGGCAAGGCTGTCAGAGTCCTGGGTCTCTCGGGGATCTTGTTCTGCAGTGCCCCTGCTGTGGGGATCATGCCTTCCTCTCAAAACTTCATCTGAAACTTTATTTCAGAACTTAGCCTCTGGGAGTTTGGCCTGAGATGCTCTCTGGAATCACTGGCGTTCCCATTGTCACCACAGTTCACTCATGTACCATACAGATTCGCTTCTCTATCCAGATTGGGGAAAAGTTCTCCACTTTTTCTATCCTGAGGAAGGACTTGAAGAAGGCGTGAGCAAACCACTGCTTCTGTTAGTTAATCTTCTTGGAGTCAAAGCTGGTACCTATTCCTATTCCTCCTCATCCACAATCACAAGTGATTTCCTTCTCTGCGGTTCAGCAGGTTCAGGTAGCTTTGTTGGTGCTGTGACCCAAAGCTTCATTTCTGAGGATCACACCTTTCTCAGTCTGGGGCTGCTGCATGTATGTATCTATCCATAGTTATGATGGGACAAGATAACAGCAGAAGCAATTTTCTGTGTCATCTGGAACATGGACCAGAGAGGTCAGTATGCCTAGATGAGGGATCTATTGCCTCAAGAACCCCCAAAGGCCTAAAAGGCATTGTCTTTTCTGCTTTGTGGGGAGAGTTTTAAGATGTAGTGGTTTGTATTTTACTTGAGCTAAATTAAGCTAAATTTGACTGTGGATGATGCCATACCTTGAATCTCTAAATGACAAACTGCAACCTAATGCCGTATATAAACCAACTGAAAGTCTAATATATATGGTTTTTTTGGTGTGTTTTCTTATTTTGTTTTATTTTGGTAACAAATAGCTGAATCTCAATTTTAGCAGCGGAGATTCAGGCAATCAGAGGCTGCCATCAAATCAAATTGTGTCCAAATAAGACTAAAGCAGAGTTGCAACCCATCAAGCTGTTTCTATATCTCATTTCTGTTTTCTGCCTGTAAATACTCCCTGACAAATTGCAAAGGGGAGCTTCTGCACCTCTTTGCAAATCATTCTTTGCTCAATTAAGCTCTGTTAAATTTAATTAGTCTAAAGTTTTTGCTTTTAGCACTTGAGAGTGAATATTCTAGAATGTGTCTCATAATGAGTCCTCTAAAAACTTACCGAAAGTTTATCTCCCACATTGTGGGGCACTTCTGCACCACTACATTACCACTACTACATAGATTACCTACGTTCCTCATTTCTCAGTCTGGCCCTGCAGTTCTCTAGGAATAATATCAGCTGAGACCCCATGTCTAGTACACTCATAATTTCTGGTTATTCTCCTTGCCCCAGGGTACAGCCATTCAAGTGGACGGCCTTAGAACCCTCTGGGGGAAAGACCGGGCAAATCACCATGCTATATACCTCCTTTGCTGTTGTGTCGTCCTTTCTCCTAGGAATCTAACATCTGGGAACAACTGAACAAGAGGATTTTAGTAAGACAGTTGCACTTAATCTCCTCCACCATGGTTTTATTTTGTTTTATTCTTCTGTAGGAGATATTATACAGCACATATGTAGGCTTCCTAGTTTGCCCCTCAGGTCACTGTACTCTAAACATCTCCCCTATTCCCGAAGTCAACCCCTTGGTTTCCCTGAGAACTTACCAGGCATTAGAGTAATTGTGTCCTCAAGACAGCTGGTAGTGTAGAGCCGCCCACTGGCAGCCATGCCCTTGGCTATAAGGGAGGACATTTCCATGAATGCCTCTCCCACGACTGCCATGGCTTGCTAAGGAGAGCAACAAGCTGACTTTTTCTTATCAAGATATCACAGACGTCCTCTGGGCTCTCTGTTAGGGCACGAATAGGGTGAGGGTGGATAGATGGAGAGAGAGGCGCAGCCAGAGCTGGCAAGTCAGAGGTTCATTTTGCTGGAAGATCAAATCCCCACCTGCTCCCCCTGGAGCGATCATAACTTTTGTAATTACAAGTTTCACGATTTTTACAATCCTTGCCCAATGCATGATGTCTTAAGCCTTATAAGTTCCCTTTACTTGAGGCAAGCTTGATTGTCACTATGAGATATCGCTGATACCTGGAAGTCTGTGTTTCTGCAAAGACATAGTCGGCAAGGTTAATTTTTCCTAAAGTATGCATTTCTCCAAAACATAGCTTCTACTTTCTCACCATTGTATTAAGGTCTAGGAACAAGATAAAAAAATGGTTTCCGGCTCTCGGTCTGTCCTTTCACTCTCCATGCAAAATAGCTATTCAGTGGGCTCCGGCCATTCCCACATATCTTCTTTCCCAGAATCTATTCTTTCTTCTCCTATCTGCTGGGGCCACTTGGTAGTTCTACTTTAACGAACATGGGTTATTTTCCCAGGCTTCTAAGATCCACTTCAACAGTGGGTCCTTGTCAGGTTGTTAAATTCCACGTCCCAAGAAGTGCCCCAAGTCAATGAATTCTTGCTTGTTTAGTCCACCTGATCAAGAACCCTCTAAACCCAACCCTAGGCAGTGGGCTCCACCGTCTTCAGTAAATATTCCTCTCAAATCAACCCCTGCACATCTACAGAAGTTATGCTGGGATCTACCCTCAGTTACAGGCTTTGACACTTTCTCTGGGCACACAATTTAAGAAAGTGCTAAAAACTCACTAACCAAGGTAAATAATACATCACTACTCTGCTTTTTTAAATGAAAGTTTATACAAAATTCTCCATGTTGAACAAATTATCACAATTTTAAATAAAGAAAAAATAGCTCTTATCTTAGTCCCAAACTACCACCATCTTCACCTCTGTTCTTATTTGTGGAACTGTTAACTGTTCTCTTCCTCTGTCCCCCTTACGACCCTTTTTCGAGGACCGTTAGAAAGAGGCTAACTTGACCACTTCTCACCCATGCTGTCAGTCTGCAGCTCTGGGCACTACTTAGCTGTCCTCTCTCCTTGGAATCATCTGATCTAACGAAGGTGATGGAAATGTTTCTACAGGGGTGCAGGAAAATTTACCTCAAAATATGGCTTTTGCCCCAAGGTCTCTGTGGCTTTTCTGACTCCACTTAGTCACAGAGAAGCTGCTCCCCTCCCCACTACCTTGTTATGTATTGCAAAACAGAAGTGCAAGATACTGCCAGGCCTCAGCAAACTTTCTAGTATAATGACTCTCTCCAAGGATCATTGAAATTCCAAAATAACTATTTGCAAGTCATTCAGCTGACCCTTTGTAGAATCCCTCTTCTTTTCCTTCCCATAACATGTTTTACCAGAATGCAAGTCCCCATTCCTGGGAATAGTACTTAAGTTTCTGAATCTCATTGGGAAGTTGGATCTTCATGTGTAGTCTGCTGTATATGCACATTAAATACAATTTGTATGCCTTTTCTTCTGTTAATCAATCCATCCTCATGCCAGTGATTTTTCAGCAAACCTTTAGGGGGCCAATGGCCTTGGAGCCTACATTTCTTTATAACTAAACTGAGCTTCTCATCTTCCCTTTACCTACCATATTTAAACACAAGTTTTTGTCTTTTTTTGTTTTGTGAACAAATGCTAACAGCACAGTTTTCCTCCTAAATTGGCTTCATAAATTATAGCCCTGACAGCTTAAGTCGTAGTTAGCGAATTTCATATTAGCTAGAATTTCTCTCAGTCAAAATACTGAAAATATTGACATGATTTACACAGATTTCTTCAGTACGGGCTATATATATATTGAGAAAAATAAATTTAGTGCAAAGAAAAATCAATATGAGAAGTTTTGCAAATATTTTATTTTGAGCCCCAAATAAGTTTTTATTATTTATATTATTTATTCAAGAGGGATTTAATTCCCATTATTTATTTTCTTTTAATAGAGCTTTTTTTTTTTGGTAACAAAATAAGTTTTCTTCTCAGGAACAAAAGTGAGACTACTGAAAAGTTTAGTGATGTGATTTCAGCTATCAAATAGAATAAAAATAAATAAAACTTGCACCGTGAGCCTGATGTGTTCATTCTCATTTGAATTTCTTTTCGTTGGTTTAGAATGTTTAATAGTGTTCTAGGTTCACATATCCCTCATGAGCTTTGCGAAGCTCATTCATTCCTTGTTTGTAAAATGAAATTAATGAGGTGAGTAAAAATACAAGCAAAAACAATAAAGGTAAGTAATATTTATAGTTTATTCTACTGAGCAAGATTATCACATATAGTTCATTCTACTACAGCACTTGTGCCTACTATTACAACACTGAAATTTCTTACCATGGAACAAAAGGCTTAGAAAGTAATCTAGTTTTTAGGTCTCATATTACACTATACTCATATCCAAATAAGATGATGGTATTAACAGTTAAGGTAATTTTAAAGGAAAATTCCATAACTGTATTCTAATATTTATGGCTATTATATAAGCTTCAAATTCAAGTTTTTGTGTTCAATGGGGTTTAAATTCTACACAAATAAATCTTTGCCCAGATAACTGTCATTGAGTGCTTATCATAGTCATGATGAAACACTTTCTGACTAAAATATTGGTCTTGCCTTTCAATATGCCTTTTTAGTGGGATATGAGCCGGTCTTGACACTTAAAGCATTCCAATCCTCACACCTTGTGAGTTGTATTACTAAGACATATGAGTGGAGTCAGAATTGATCCATTTGATAGAGACCACAGTGTAATAGAAATCATTGGTGGCATCACTTCATAAATGAATTTGATGAACAAAATTGAATTGGGCACCCAATGAATCTTTAAAAGATTTTCCTTAAAAAAATTTTGCAGTCTTTGAGTTCAGCAACACTATAGTTTAAATATCATTATTCACAAGTGACTGTTTGAAAAACTGAAGCTTAGATATTTGAAATTACTACTTATTCATGATGGTCCAATATACCAGATGAAGTTGAATTTCAACCCAGGGCTCCTTACTCCACATGTGTAGCTCTGCTATGCTTCAGTTACTTTTCATTTTTCTTTTTTGTCCTTTTATTTTAAAGATGTAGGGTACAATTCGGGATTAAGTATACAAACATTAATTATGCAGGTACCCTTGTGGGTGATGTGTGCTGCTCCCTCCCCTGGCAGTTCCCCGCTACTGTCAATCCCCTTCTCATAGTATTATGATAATTGTTCAAGGTTCACTTATGAGTGAGAACATATGGTACTCTGTTCTTTGTTTCTGCCATAGATCACTGAGTTACTTTTTTCACTTAGTAGGTTGATAGTTAGAAATCTTGATGTCTACTGCCTATTTGTACATGAACAGAAACTTAATTCTAGAAAAATTGATTAATGTCTCAAAGCAAGTTTTAGTCAGGATGAAAAAGAGAGCCCACATCTCTCTGCTTCTGCTTAAGATGATGCCGGGTGTCATGGGCTGTAATTGTTCTGTGAGTTCTTGACTCTGACACAGAATTTTAGAGACACTCCAATATATAGTGTAAGATGAGATTTATTAGAAAGAAAAAACACACTCAAGAGACAGAGTGGGCGCCTTAGGAGAAAGGACACGTGTTTGCCTTTGACAAGAAGCTTGATATAATTTTACAATAATGAGTAAGCAAACCATGGAGCTAAGAGCAGATTTCTCAAGCTTTTAAGTTCACAAAGTACTTCTAAATAAAGAATGTTATTGCCCAACTAGATTTTATTTATTTATTTATTTATTTTAGAACATCATGTCTGTGTTCGGGGTAATTCCCTATTGCTTCTGTGATTTACTATGCTGGTAATTCCACATTCCAACCCACAAGGTGATCAGGTCTGTTATGCCCGGTCAGTCTGGTGAATGTCATGTACTGATAAAAAGATGTCTGAATGCCTACCCTATTTTAATTTAGACCTGCCTATAAGAAACTCATTTATGTGCCACCTATACTGGCTACCCTGCCTTCAAAATAGTGTTTCTTGGTGAACTAAGATACAGACGGATATCCACTCAGCACAGCACTCAGGATGTTCACAAACAACATTTCATAGCAAAATTTCAATGCTCCTTCTATATCAATTTTTTGTTATTTTCTTTGGTTTGGCTTTATTGTAATTGCTCAAATATCACTGATAAACTGATATTCTTATGTTTGATGATAAGCTAAAACTAATCTAAGTATATACTCTTTCATTTTTGACTTTAGCGGTATCTGTGCTTGTATGGTGATATTTGCATCTATTATTCTGGACTTCTGAGTCAGGAGGTACACACATACACAGTCTATTACAGGACTACCTTTTAATCTCAAGAATGCTCTTGGCCAATATAGTATTTTACAATGCTCGCTGAGAACCATTTACAGTGGCAACCCTTGCCTGTGGAGTGTGGTCTCGTTTGCAGTACACTACAGTTCCCAATAATTCTTTGCAGACAAGAAAGAAAATGGTCAAGTAGAGTTTTCACACTAAAACAGAATCCCAAATCCACATTGCACTACAATCATTTACGGAAGCTTGAAGGTCTGCTTTCAAGTTGTCACTTACAGTAAAACAAAATATAAATCAACAAAATCCCAGAAAAATATATCCTATACGCTCTAGAAGCAGCTTTGGAGGTCTGATTTAGCTGAAGAAATGTACCCATGCATTCAAATATATTATAATATAAACAATTGGCCACATTTACGATTCAGTAAAATTAATCTTTCTCAGTGCTTTTGGGTTACTTTGTGTATACATTTTTTATGTGTCACTGCACTGACTTACATGTTTCTTTTTTCACTCACTCGACAGAAAGCTTATATAAGTTAAAGACTACATTTATCATTCATTTATTTCTAGAACAGTAAATATTTGTGGAATGAATACATGGCTGTATCTTCTTAGTGTTAGCAGGGAATGGATGATCAGAATTCAGTGTTTTCCATTTAGTTATTCTAGTGTATTATCAAAAACAAGGCAGTAGAAACTGGTGGTTAGGAAGCCCCAGTCAACACATCACTCAATATCAGAAGTAGAGGAAGAAAGCCGCAGCCAGGATACCTGAAGGCTGGCACAACTCTGAGTCACCTGCTGACTGGCTGGTAAGAGCACATTGTCTCTATGTTTCTGTGCTATTTTCTACAAAATAAGCATGGTACTTACCGGTGCTGTGTACAGGGTGGCTTTTTAGGAACTTCATGCAATACTTTATTTCAATGTTGTAATGTTCTAAATATCTTTTTGCTGCTTATGACAACATGCATGCAGAAGTTCTTTTTTTTAATCAAAAAAAATTTTTTTAACTTTCAAATTTCTTTTAAATTTTAAAATTGTGGGGTACAATTCAGGGTTAGGTATACAAATAATCATTGAGTAAGTACCCTTGTTGATGAAGGGTGTCCTCCCTTCCCCAGACAGATTTCGACTACTGTCAATCCCACCTCCCTGTCTCCCTCTCCCCAGCAGTTGCCCCCGACTGTCAATCCTTTTCTTATAGTATTGCAGTAGCTGTACAAGGTCCACTTATGAGTGAGAACATGTGATACTCAGTACTTCGTTTCTGTGAAAGATTACTCAGTATTATAGACTCTAATTTCATCCAGGTTGCTGCAAAGTTCATGATTTTGTTCTTCTTTATGGATGCATAATATTCAATTGTGTATATGTACTACATTTTAAAAAATCCAGTCCTCTTTTGATGGGCAGCACAGTTGCAGAAGTTCTTCAAAATAGTTAATGCATTATAAATGCCAAGTGGAAATTTCTGAAAGTGACAGGATAAAGAGAAATTGCACAGAGACTCTTCTTAGCGCTGCTGATGGGATAGAGGAAGGTTGCAGATTCTTTGAGATAGATAATAACTAGTTATCCTATGAGATACATATTGATTATGCTACTTAAGAAAGACCCTTGGCATGGAAGGGGTGGTGATTTAAAAAAAAAAACCAGACTCGGTGACTCAGCCTGTAATTCCAGCACTTTGGGAGGCTGAGGAGAGTGGATTGTCTGAGACCTCAGGTTCGAGATCAGCCCAAGCAACTTGGTGAGCCCTCATCTCTACAATAACTAGAAAATTAGCCAGGAGTGGTGCACATGCCTGTAGTTCCGGCTACTTGGAAGGCAGAGATGGAAGGATCGCTGGACCCCAGTGGGTCGATGCTGGGGTGGCCATGAGTGTGTCACTACACACTAGACTGGGTGACAGAGTGGGACTCCAACTAAAAAAAAAAATCAAGATATTCCCCGTGATTAACCACACTCAACTTCATTGTCATTCTTTTTTCATTTGTTCTTTTGTTAGCACTAGCAGCTCTCTCTCTATATATATTTTTATTTCTATGCAACTTTTAGCCAATTTATGAGTTATTCTACTGGATAGTAAGTGTATTCTCTCTTGTATTCTGGGCATGTTTTATTTATTAAGAAGTACAATAAATTTAATATAAAATTTCAGTTCGCGTGCTATGCACTTATGTTGTAGCAGCAATATATGGAAGTTTAGAATGCTAGTTAGAAATTCAAGCTCTTGATTCAGATAGACTTGGGTATGAATTCTAGTCTGTACATACTCTCTGTGTGAGCTTAGGTTAATATTTGTTATCTATACCCATGTTACAACCCACTAAAAACTTAGTGGTTTAAAAATGACAATTTATTTTTCTTATAATTTTGTAGGTCAAGAATTTAGGGTGATTCCAGATGGGCAGTTTTTATGCCCATGAATCACTAGATATGGTCATTTAGGTGACTGCATTTAGCCAGTGATTGTGCTGGCCTAGAAAGTCCAAACAAACTTCACAACAGGCATTCGTCTTCGTACTCTTCTGTAAGTATCACTTTCTCTGTCTCCACAGGGTGTCTCACCATTCAGTTCTCCAGCCTATGCTTGCTTAGAGCATAGAGAATGACTTCCCTAGAAAGTATAAAGGTGAAAAATGCCAGAACCCTTAATATCTAAGACCAGACCTGGCACAGCATCACGTCTGCCACAGTCAAAGCAAGTATCAGGTCACACTTTAATCAAAAATATTAGAGTGAACTTTTGCCACATCTGCAAACTGGGTAGGAATGAAGAGTTGACGGTGGCCATCTTTGGAGACTCTAACACAATTACATTAAGTATTTCTAAGCATGAGCATTTTCCTCTGTAAATGGTAATGATAATTTTACAGGGTTGTTATAAAGACTAAGGGAGATAGATTTTTCAAATTTCCTAGCAAACAGCCTACTACCGGTAGAACTTAATACATATTATTGATTCTTATGCTTATGGTAAATGTTACCTTTTCATTACTACTACTCTCATTATTTTACTTCAATCCAGGTTAAAGACTTAGTAATATGGGGGGGAGGTGCCAAAAAGGAATTATCTTTTTGAGGACGGCCCCTTGTAGTATACATTTCCCTCACTAGGTAAGCATTCTAGGAACCCATTGGCATTATTGTGGCAGCTAGCATCATTGTGAGAGGCTGTGTTTGGCTTTAGTGAATTTTTTTTTGAAGAATCTTTCAATGCCTTTGCCCATTTCATCATGGGTGATTTCCGAGCACAACTGCCCACACTACGCTGAGTGTTCAACAGTCTTTGACAATAAACCGGCATGACCCCAGTGCCTTACCCTTCCTGATCAACTGATTTTGCCCTGAGCGACATTGTTTTAATGTTTCCCCAGATGAAAAAAGTCCTCAGAGGGAGACATTTTGCTGATGTGGAAGAGGTGAAACCAAAAAATGGCAGAAGCACTAAAAGGGATCAAAACTGACAAGTTGAAAAAAACTTTTGATCCGTGAAAAAAGTATCTCAATTGGTGTATTATGTCACATAGAGAGTATTTCTCAGTGACTGGAATTTGACCATGTGAGAATAAATACAAAGTTTTTTATAGAGTCCATTTTTTTTAGAGGTCTCCTTTGTAAACAACCCAAATCCTATTTAAAAGTCCTAGTAGAGGAACAGCATAGTTGTAATTCCACGTCCTTGGAATAAAACTAGGAGATTAACAAGAATCCAGAGAACACACTTCTGGAAAATGGAAATAAAAACACGGACTCCGGCTAAAGCAGTGTGGAAGGAAAGGTGCTATCTTAAGAGGACCGTCATCATCCATATTCATGCATGCTTCTCTCTCTGTGTATATATGTCATATATATGTATATAAGTCATATATATGTCAAGGGAAAGTTTTAATAAAAAGTAAAACACTTCTAAAATTAAATAAACAGAAAAGTAAAAGTTGAATTTCTGGATAATACAAAAACCATAGGACGTTAACCAAAGTGTCCAATTTGTGATTAATAACTTTGTCAAAAGAGAGAGTTGAAATGTTGGGAGAAGGTACTAACAGGAGATTATTTATCCAAAAGAAATAAAGTTAAAATTAAAAATGAAAGAGAGGAACGTCTGGTTTCTAGTCCTGCATGTAAAAGGCTTGGAAATTGTCACTCTCACCCTCACAACAAGGAAAAAGCTGAACAAACAGAATATCAACAACTCAACCCAGATTTATAAGAGAATTGAGGTCACAGAAAAACAATTTACCCAAAATTGGACCAACAGATAAATACAGAGAATCGGGATTCTAGACAGGCACAAGATCTGGTGACTGCAGGTTTAATCGGAAAAGGGATGGGAAGTAGAATGGAAAAAGGAGGAATACATTAAAAAATTTGTACTCTGAAATGCAAAATTTAAAAGTTTTTCAAGATACCACTGATACCTATTTCAAATGTGAAATAATCATGGGTATACCATCTGGGCAAAAAATAATAGAAAATGTATCTAAAAACAAACTGATTGTGTTATCTGGAAGTACTAGAAAACCTCACAAGAAAATTGTCCTACTAGATAAAATTGGGCCTTCTGCAACTCTTCATTCATTTGCTCTAAGTAAAGCTTGCTTGAAAAGCCTCACCCACATTTTCAGAGTATTTTTATGTCATCTTCCATGTGAATGGATAACAAAGGATTACTAGGAATTTGAAAAGAAATGTATTAACCTGAGAGATCAAAGCCTCAATAAGAATAGAAAGACATCAGTGTATGAAAGAAGGAAATAACTATATCTTTCACAAATATTCTTTGATATAATATCATTTTAAAAACATAATTTTCTAAAAGAGAAATAATCATAAATCAGCAAAGGCACTCTAAAATAAAAGGAGTATATTCATGCATGCTTCTCTCTCTGTGTATATATGTCATATATATGTATATAAATCATATATATATATGTCAAGGGAAAGTTTTAATAAAAAGTAAAACACTTCTAAAATTAAATAAACAAAAAGGTAAAAGTTAACTTTACTGGATAACACAAAAACCATAGGACATTAACTTAAGAGTCCAATTTGTGGTTAATAACTGTGAAAAGAGAGAGTTGAAATGTTGGAAGAAGGGACTAACAGAAGATTATTTATCCAAAAGAAATAAAGTTAAATTTAAAAATGTAAGAAAGGAATGTCTGCTTTCCAGTCCTGCATGTAAAAGGCTTGGAAATTGTCACTCTCACCCTCACAACAAGGAAAATGTTGGACAAACTGAATATCAACAACTCAACCTAGATTTATAAGAGAATTGGTCACAGACCAACAATTTACCCAAAATTGGACAGATAAATACAGAGAATCACAACTTACCTGAGCATAAACCTATATAGGAATATGTGCCAGGGTAGAAAAATCTCATTGTAATTGAGAGATTGTTGGAAGCTCAAAATAAACAAGTTTGAGCATGAAAATTCTTAGGGAAACCAGTCTTAAGGGAAGATCATCCTTTTGTGAGGTTTATCTCCAGGAGTCCCACCAAGTTCTCACAGTGAAGATTAGAGGCAAAGTCCCTTGTGCTTCTGTCAGGAGGAGGGAAAAAATAATCATTTGGAAATAAGGTCAGACATTCTGTTGTTATCAAGGTCTTCCCTGAAGGGAAGCTCATTATATCAGAGCCTAAACAAGAAGTAACAGAAGTATCCAATTCCAGCTCCTTCAGTCTTTCACATGGGATAAGAGAAATACTAACTCCAGATCCATCTAGACTTTCTGTTTAAGCTAAGGAGGAAAGAGCCTGAGAAGTATGTGTAAAGATAGCAGATTAGCTTCCGAAAAGACTAACACCCCATCATAGGATCATAGAATGCTTCCCTCCCCACACCTTTCCACCAACCACATCAATGGCACGCTGTATAATCAAAGGGGTACATCTGAGAGAACTATACATCTCCGATCCCATTTAATAAGTCTCTAGAGCAAACCAAGGACAACAGGTTTACCAATGTGCCTACTATGAATATGAGTGTGGCAATGTTTTATTGTCTTAACCATTTAGGACAAAGAATATTTATTTTCTAAAAGTCAAAGCAAGGGCATTCAGCACAGTTGGAAACTAAAAAGACTATTTTGCCCTATTTAGATTGAGATTCTAAAATATAAACATTAAGCTTCACCAACAAGATTAGATTATTAAAAATCTGGATGTAGATACAAAATAAATAGAGTACAAATCAATCTAAAAAATCTATAGTCTTAAAGTTTTAAACTGTGGGGCAAATTGACTTTTAGTTTTGGTTTAATTAAAGGTAAAGTTGGTGTTACTTTTACAGAAAAACAATGACAGTAAATTATTTTATTTCAAGGAACAATATAGAGATTACTTAAAAGTAAATAGGGTATTGATGTGACATCTCTCTCTTCATCTTGACAGATAATTTTACCTCTTCCAAATAGCATTGTTTAGAGCTAAACATGTACATATAAATGATGGTGTATATTTCAATTATTTGAAATGGATTAATAGTTTTAGTTAAATCCAGTTTAAAAAAGATAGCAAAAGTCTTTCAGCTACTGAAGTTTATCAACATGCAAATATACCTTCATTAAACTTATTTTAGTTTTAGTTTACCTGGCTTGCTAACTATTTTTGTTTTAGATACTGATTTCATTTTACCAGTACAAATATAGATTAAGCATAATGCTCAAAGGAATAAATCCATATTAGAAAAGAAAGATAAAGTTAGTACTATAGTGATGTATTGTTCAAAATATATATTTTAACTGTTTTTCAATTATATTCAAAGTAAAGGTCACCTGAACTAGATATCCTATTTCATTAGCTAGATGAATTAAACATTCTAAACATTTTATATATGATTTTTTTATTTACAAACTTTGCCTTAAATGTTTTTAGTTTGCTTTATTAGTCTCTTCAATTCTAAAACATGCAAAATTTCTTTCAAGTAAGATAAAACATGGAAAATTAATAGCAAACGTTAGCTTTCTGATTCCCTAACATTACTTCCTTTAGCTTCTCAAATATATATTCGTATGTGGAAAGAGCCCTGAAATATATGAACTATATATATATTTCATAAGTTGATAAATGTTATGTCTATATATGTGTGTGTATATATGTATGTATGAATATATATAAATGTGTGTTTGTATATATACATAAAGACATACATTATGAATGCCTTGCTTATGAATTCCTTGCTAGTTAACAAATAATACATTTTCTCATTATCTGTGACATTAAAATTGTAAAGTATACTTAAGTACTTGCAGTTCCCTTAACTCAAAATATATTTTATCACTAAAACAATTATTTGGCCTTTAAAGGGAACTAAACAAAATACATTTTTAGTTGGGAGACCTAAATAGCTCTAATGATGTTTTATTCTTGTCTCACTGCAATGGTAGTAAAGTTGTGTTTTTATCACAGTCCTCTATCTCAAACAAATCGATAGAAATATAAATTTAAAATTTTAAAAACATGTTACCGTTAAAGTTGGTTGTAGATGAGAGGGAGTATAAAAATGTATAAATTCTGGTTTTAAAATTTCAGTATTTTCTTTTACAGAATTGTGAAAGAAAAACTTTTTCAATATAACTTTTGCAGATTAGTTACTAGTACATTTGCTAGGACTCTATACATGAGTAATTCATCTCTTTTTCCTAAGAAGTATAAGTGTATTCTTTTGCTTTAGATTATAAATAAATTCAGTCAAACGTGCTTCTTACTCATAACCAAGTAAAAGTGCTAATGCTTGATGATAATATTTAACATTTTTGAATGAGTTTTTAATTGTACAATGTAACATTGTTCAAATCTCATTAAAGATAAATTTACATACCACAACTACAGGGAAAATACATTATAAAGTATTTCAATATAATAATAAAATATTAAATTACCAAAACCACATAAAAAGCCTTATATTATCATGAGGTATTTTTAATGGTGGTTAAAAGTTAAAGCCTTGACCACATGCAGAAGATTGAAACAGGACCCCTATCTATCCCCATGCACAAAGGTTAACTCCAAATGGATCAGAGACCTAAATGTAAAACCTCAAACCATAAGAACCTTAGACAAGGAAGGAAATACTCTCATGGAAATTGGAACTGGCATCCAATTCCTGTACAAAACCCAAAACCCACAGGACTTAAGAGAGAAGATAGACAAATGGGACCTTATTAAACTGACAAGCTTCTGCAAAGCCAAAGAAACCATCAAGAGAGCAGGGAGACAACCTACAGACTGGGAAAAAGTATTTGCCAACTCTAGGTCTGACAAAGGCTTAACATCCTGGATCTACAAGGAACTGAAGCGTACTGAAAAGAAGAAAACAAACAACCCCATTATAAAATGGGCAAAAGACATGAACAGACACTTCACAAAAGAAGACATTCGAGCAGCCAACAAACACATGAAGAAATGCTCAACCTCACTAATCATCAGGGAGATGCAAATCAAAACCACACTGAGATACCACCTAACTCCAGTCAGAATGGCAATTATCAACAACTCAAAAAATAACAGCTGCTGGAGAGGGTGTGGTGAAAAGGGAACACTTCTACACTGTTGGTGGGAGTGTAAACTAGTGCAACCTCTGTGGAAAGCAGTGTGGCGATTCCTAAAAGCTCTAAAAATTGACCTTCCATATGACCCTGCAATCCCCCTACTGGGAATATACCCTGAAGAACACAAATCACTCTATAAAAAAGATACCTGCACATGTATGCTTTATCGCAGCATTGTTCACAATAGCAAGAACCTGGAAACAACCATGCTGCCCATCAAAAGAGGACTGGATTAAAAAAAATGTGGTACATATACACGATGGAATACTACGCAGCCATAAAAAAGAACAAAATCATGAATTTCGCTGCAACCTGGATGGAACTAGAGTCTATAATACTGAGTGACCTCTCACAAAAACAAAAATCCGAATATCACATGTTCTCACTCATATAATGGACCTTGAACATCCAATGCAATACTATGAGAAAATGACGGATGGTACTGGGAAACTATGGGGGGGAGGGGGATGGGATTAACAGTAGCAAATATCTGTCGGGGGATGGGAAAACACTTCTTATCTACAGGGTGCCTGAATGAAACGTCATTGTACACCTACCCTTAACTGTACCCCACAAAACCATAATAAAAACTACTGATTAATGAAAAAACAAAACAAAACAAACAAAAAAAACAAAAAACGACTACATCTTTTAGAAGATTCTTGAAAGGCCACTTTTCCCTAGAGAAATTTTTGGATAGGTGTGAAAACTTGTTTCTCTTCACTTCTTGGGAATGAAATCCACCATGTCTACCGCATTTGGCAGAGCAGTGTACACAAGTGCTTGAAGGCTAAGGATTGCTCAGTAGTCAAGGTCCCTCCCATTATGATGTCAAAGTTCTGAGGCTGATACCATACATAAATGACAATTTGACATGCTTATTTCCCTGGCATTACTTACCTCTTTTAATGTAAAAAAACACCTTTTAGTCAATCTTTTGATTCAATGAAATATCCATTAAGTTAACATCATTCTTCACAGACCTGGAAATTGCAATAAATAATTCATATGAAACCATATACAATCATGAATAGACAAAAGAATCTTATCAAAAGAAACAAAGCAGGAGCTATCGCATTTTCAGACTTCAAATCTTA